>NC_072734.1:37448150-37665870 GCF_026930045.1 Uloborus diversus | reverse complement strand
GTAACAATGCTTTTATAAAATTTGTAGCGTGAAGAAAATCATTGAGATGAAAAATCTGTTGCCATTTTTTTCTCGCATATGAAGAAATAAAATTCTGGCTTTTGTTTTAAAGGTTTTTCGCGTAATCGGGGGATTTAAAATGTTTACTTTTTGTTTATTTTTTCGCAATCTGCCGCAGAATTCTATTGATTTTTCTTTTTGTTCGAGCTTGATTGTTGAACACGCGTCACTTGACATAATCTTTAGTTTCGAGGTAGTTCGTGCAAAGCAGGGCGACGCAGCTAGTATATAATAATATTACGTGAACAAACTTGAAATACACATTAAAGAGCTTAATTCCACGTCACAGTTCACAATAGATGAATGAGAAATTTGTTACTATAAAAATTTGATTGTATATAAACCAAATTTATTTTAACAAGTCAGGTCAAAAAAAGGGTATTACACAAATTTACAGAAATATACTTTTACCCAATTTCCAAACTCAAAAATGAAAACAAGGACATTGAAACAATCCGGGCACAAATTGGGAGAAACGAAATTCCAGAGGGCACAACTAGCAATTCGAGAAAATATAAGTTTAACAACAAAACGCTATCCAAAACGGAAGGGCACATTTTTGAAACATGCAATTCACGTAACACAAAAAAACATCGAATTCTAACGTAGCTGCATTCAGAAAAGCCGAATTCACTGGGGATGTTACGCACGACATTGTATAGCAGTTGGAATCAAATAAAAGGGATAACAGAACTCAAGAAATATGTATCGCACTAACACTATTGAAATCAAATCGAAAGAAGATGAAAACGCAGAAAAATAACACAAAATTCGAAAACTCAATTTGATGTATACAGAGAAAATCGGGACTTACTGCGTGCGTTGAAGGCTGTTCTATTCTTCTACATCAGCCTGAAAAGAAGAAAAGTATTTAGAATATGTGTTTTCAAAGGAGTAATGTATGAAAATCAACATTTTTTTTTTCAAACAGTACATGCAATATCAGAGAGCATAAAATATTTCTTGCAATGGTAATAATTTATATTTCAAACACTGAACGGCGATGTTTTCATATTATTTGAAACGTAAAAGTTTTGCATTTAGATTTCAATGCCTCTTTCATGAGGAAAAAAAGGCACCGTAATCAGTTTGCAGCGTAAGAAATAATATTCAATTTTATAGGATTTTCTTTTTTGAAATTCGTTGCAATAGAAATTCAATAAAGCTATGTTGTCTTTACCCGCTTTACAGAGATTCCCATTTATATAAAATTTATTTGTGTTCCGTAAATTTTTGAGAGCATTTTTCTCTTTTTAAAAATAAATGCTGTTGCGTAATAGTTTTGAAATAAACACTTACGATCCATTTCTAACAACACCGTTTAAATTCAGGTAATTATTTTCAATATGAAATACCGTATCAATGGAAACGGTAACATCCAAATATCTTGCTACTGCTATGCTGCCGTGCTAAGCACAAAAGTCGTATCTGCCCTTTTTATCAAAATTGAGTTACGGTAACCAGGTGGTGCTTTATAATGGCAATTTACCTATGTGCAATGTTTTATGATCATTTGCGAATGGAAAGTATTAAAAAAAATAATAATTTGAATTTTGACATCTTGAATTCAAATTATGTTTTTCGCAATCACGAGTGTGTGTATGTAGACGTGTGCATTTGTGTGTGTGGGGTATGTGTATGTGTGTAGGCATGTGTGTTTGTGTGTGGGGGGTATGTGTGTTTGTGTGGGTAGTAGCTGGTGTGTGTGTTTGTGTGGGGGGGGGGGTGTGTACGTGTGGGTAAGTTGTGTGTAGGTGTAGGTGTAGGTGTGTGTTTGTGTTTGTGTAGGTGTCTGTATGTATGCGGGTGTGTATGTGTATGTGTGTGTGTAGGTGTGTGTGCGAGTGTAGGCAAGTAAGTGACTCAACCTGGAGACGGTTTTCGCTAGAGGAGCAGCATCGTGAGGCGGACGGCCGACGGTGGTGCTGCAGAGGGAGGCGGGGGGGGAAATAAAATCATAGGAATTCAAAACAGTCAAGTGAGAACAATAAGCAATGTGATTGCTCAAGAAAAAAAAACTTAAAAAGTATATTCTGAATCAAATGTATGGCGGCCTAAAACTTTAAATAGCAGGTTCTCATTTTGAGCTCAGATGCAGATGCAGCTTTTACGCTCAGCACGACAGCGTAGGTTGAGCTACTGCGATTTTAGTTGCAAATAAAACTTCTGCCTTGAAAACAATTAACTACTGTTTGGTAGCTAACTCATGAAGTTTTACATACGACGAATATGTTTAAAATTTGGACAATCAGACAGAATATGGATAACACAATATTTTATCCAAGAAATAAAGTTTATCAACCTCATTTTTTTTTTGTTTCGTTGATGACTGCAAACTTTTATTTTGATTTTTTAAGTCATAACTTTTTTATCTTGCAATTTTAAAAACTTTTTTGTTTTGAAGAACAATTCTTTTTCAAACAGTTTATGTCAATAATAACGCTCATTTGAAAAACGGATTGCGCAAATTTACAGAAAAATACTTTAACCCGATTTCTAAGTTTTAAATGAAAACAAGGGCTTTGAAACAATCCCGTTATATATATTCTATTTTACGTTATACATATATGTGTCCCCTTCAGGGTACAATATATATATTTTTTATCCACATCCTTAAACTTCTGCATAAGAAAAGGGTTTGAAGAAAGTCAGGCTGGAAGTCAATAAATTAAAAAAGTAAAGGATTTCGGTCTGGGCAGAGGCATTTCAGTAATCACTTCCTAAAATATGGGATTTTAAACGACTTAAAGAGAGAAACTCTTCAAACGAGAATATTAAACAATGAATGAATTACTTCCGCGAAGCATTTTAATATTTATGCCCGAAAAATAATGGGCGAGGGATTCAAGAAAATATAAATGGAAATTAGAGCATACATCTAATTCATGTGCAGGGCCCAATTTTCTAGCCCTCCATAATAGCAATATTAATCTCCTTTCCAACTCACACAATGACCCCCTTTTAATAAAATTGAAAAATAAAACACATGATCCCATTGATGAATTTCCATTTTCCCCTCCATCTGAACAATGGCTTCCCTGGAAGAGGAATAATCCCTTTCCCTCAGACAGAAAAGCAGCAATAATATCGTTTAAAAATCTCCCCACGATGGATAAAACAAACATATTACAAAAACAACAACGACGGGATGGAACGAAGGCAGCTATAACCCCACGAACGGCAGGATTTCCCGAAACTTTTTGAAACGCCCGGAGTTGCAGACGCAGTTTTATTCTCTGAATAATTTATGACATCTTTAAGGAAAACGAAACTCCTTTTGAATGATTAATGGCAGCCAGAGTCAGTTTTGTTTTTGAATTTTATTTATCTTCTATAGAACACGCGGGTAACAAAAGCAGGGAAGGATTAAGCCGTGCACCGCGCGCGGCTTTAATTATATAAGTTTCGGGTCAGAATTAAGTATTTAAGACAAGGCAGCGCAATTGAGTTTGGGCAGGAAGTTTGGAATCAGGTTAGAAAAACAACGAAACTTTGCAAAATTCTTTGCGTCCTGAATGCATCCATAAAGTAAACATGATGTGGATGTTCGATGAGGTGGTGATGGATAATTCGGGTAATATCGACACCTGAGTTGAATTTTGAGCGACCGCTCCCCGTAGAGAGCACACCTGCATTTGAATCACCGGTGTTTGTCGAAGTTCAACAAGTGATGTAAATTAGGTTGTGTCTGCAGCAGGCAGCTGTGGGCTGAAAAATATTGGTGGGGTAAAAAATCAATACAGTAAAACCTGTAAAGTTGACCACCCTTGTAAGTTGACTACCTGCCTATGTTCACCACTTTTGTCGGAAACGATATTAGTCCTATCTTATACAGTAACGGAAAACCTCTGTAACTTGACCACCTCTCTATCTTGACCACCTTTCTATCTTGACCACCTGTCTATCTGGGCCACTAATGTACACCAAATTTGGTTTGGAGTATTGTAAAAAAACCTTTGTAAGTTGACCACTTGGTTAATTGTTTTAAACTTAATTATGCAAGTTATTTTATTATTAGTTTTTATAACTTTCCAAGCATAATTTTAATGCTTTGATGCCAAACCAGCATTTTACCAACTAAATAAAACAGCAGCATATGCTGCTCTTTATTCTTCAAACTTGGTTTTCTTTTGTTGTTCTATTTGAGATAGCCTTTTTTACTCGCTGTTCAATGAAAACAGGTTGTCAGTAGAAAAGTGCAAAGTATTTTCTTAAAGTTGGAATGTTTTGTGACTTCAAAAAGAAAGTTAGTTGAATTTGAGATTGATAAAAAGTATGAAATATTCAAATTAATTGAAAAGGGAAAAAGCCAGAGAAAATTAGCTGACACATATGGAATTTCTAAAACTATTGTATAATATAGTAAATACAAGGGGAAAAACAAAACAAAAATATTTGAATAACATTTTTAATTATTGCTTCAAAGTAATATTAAACAATAAGAGGGATTTAAACAGAAAGAGTAAGTGTCAATTAGTCGAAAAATGAAAACATGATGCAAGAAATGACAAAAAATAAAAAAAATCACTTGCACCCTTTATAAGTTGACCACTACAGTACTGCACCGCAAGTGGTCAACTTACACAGGTTTCACTGTACTGCCTTATAAAGAAAAGAATAACTTGTACAGTGTAACGTCTTGATGGGTTAACTCGAAAACAAATCGTCACTGTTCGAAGAACAGACGATATATTAAACTCAGGGGTAGCCATCCCCCAAGACGAATGCCACACCCCCTCAAATACTAGAGACCCTTAAGCACGAGAACATCCCAAAACAAAATAAATACTCACTATAGAGTTACATTGTTAATCTTTACCAATAATAAAGCTGAAACTCTGTATGTTTGGATTTCTGGATGTCTGTTACGCGCAAAACGCTCAGTCCGTTCGGCCGATTTTCACGAACTTTGGCACAAAACTAGTTCGTAGTATAGGGCTGAGCAACTCGAAGCGATTTTTCGAAAATTCAATTTGGTTCTTTTTCTATTCCCGTTTTAAGCCCATTTTATCTAGCGGATTACCATAACATTGACGAGTAAATTACCATGACATGGACGAGCAAATTACCACAACGTGGACGAGCAAATTACCACAACGTGGACGAGCAAATTACCATTACGTGGACGAGCAAATTACCATTACATGGACGAGCAAATTACCATAACATGGACGTGCAAATTACCATGACATGGACGAGCAAATTACCATAACATGGACGACAAATTAACATAGCATATTGAAGAAAAATTTATCATCCATTATTTGTAAATATACAGGAGAACCAAATGACCTTTTAGTTTTCTACTTCTACTATGGGCAAAGCCGTACGGGTACCGCTAGTGATGAATGTGAGAAGTAGTAATCGAATAATAAAAGAAAATACAAGAAATTAAAAAAAAATATTTTTACAAGAAATTAAAAAAAAAATGTCTTTGATAAAGCTGAAAGCAACTGCATGCGGTCGGAAATTCTTTGTTTTATTTTTTAAACGCTGCTGTTAGGTATGGGAACTAAATCCGAAGACACGGGCAATGCCGATGAGGTAACAATATCAGATTTCAAATCAATAGAGTTTAGAAATATTGAGACCTGGAACAAATATCCAGATTTGAACATTTTCCAGTTATAATTTTAAATCTTCAAATGAAAAAAAAAAAAAATGTTTTCAGGTTCAGGAACACTCCCTCTGCACGTAATTAGCTCTAAGTTCTTAATCATAGCCGGTTCGGAACCCACATTTTTTTCTCCACTAACTTGCGTATTCCTGTACCCCTTTTCATTTCGTCAAGTTACATCACAAAGTCAAAGCAAATTAATTTTGCCGATTGTAAAACAGAAAAGTTGATAATAAATGAATAGATAAAAGATAAAAAGTAAATGAGATGATATGATCTTGATTTGACATTGCTATATTATTTTCTTAGTGATGTTTATGTTCTGGAAAAATTCATCTGCAATTTGCATTTATAAAAAAAGTTCATATGTATAGAAAAAAAAATATAACCGTCCCTTTCTTGAAGTCGGTTAAAAAGAGAAGAAAAACACGGAATAGACAACAGGATTACCATTTCCTTTGCGACATTTTGATTGAAAAAACAAGAACCAGTAAAAATGAAAGGGCAAAAAAATACTAAATGAACATTTAAAAAAATACTGACATGTAATAAATAAATGAAAAAACATAAATAATTAAAATAAAATGAAAGGAAAAAGTTAAATAAATAAGCAAAAAAGGACGCTGGTGCGCAAAAAGGATAAAATGAATAAATACTACTGCGACCGAATTCAATAATTTGACAGAATGACATAAAGTTAACAACAATACATTAACAGGAAAAAATTTTCATTGAATTTTTATTATTATATACTGTAAGATGAGGTGAATCAGAACAAGGGTGAATCAGAACTGAATTCCTGTCACTATTTTGCAACAAATAGGGCGTTGGAATTAAAAATAATTCCATTATTATTTTTGTCGCGCAGTTCCATTCACTTACTCCGAAACACTCCACAATGTTAAACATTCTGGGAAAACACTTTTCATTTCAAATTACGTGTTTTGCTAAGTTAGATTTTTTCAGTGGAACGATTTCAGATAAGTTTTTGAATTCATCGATTAAAACAAATATTAAAAACTTACAGAGTAAATAAAACTACTACATGAGAACATAAATACGTAAATTAAAAATGTAAATAAATAAAAATGACATACTTTGACACAAAATAATAACTAATAAAACTGTTATTAAAATACAACTTTAGCTTTTACAAGGAAATAATTTAGGTAATTCGAAAAGTTTTCTTTTGTTTAACGGGAAGGGACTTCAAACACAAACACACAAAGTTTATTTATGTACAATGTGTTTTTTGGTAGGTCACATCATCAGAGTTTTGACTTGGAATATCAAGTAGAAATACTACCCACTTAAAAAGGAGAAAATGAAATTTAAGGATAGAAAAAAAAAAGTGTGCCGTTAAGCGGAAAAAAAATGCAAACAACATCAGCATATAACACGGGCAATATATTTCTGACGACCATTTTATTCTTATTTTCCGGTAATAATTTAAAATGACAAAGTGGCAACGGACAGCTAAATAGCCTCGCAGGAGCCAGAACAAATGTTTATTTAGCGTTAATGTTATAAAGTGTTATTACAGTGGCAACAATAAATTTCGCGCGTTTTGATGGGAGGGTTTAGGGAATAAAAATGCTAAAGAGGATCTCATGCAAATTAAGTTTATTTTTACTTTACAGACGCCACAGCACGCTTTGAAACCTTCTATCTTTTCAGCGAATTATTGAACAAAGAAAGGAGGAATGTTTAATAACTTTAAAACTGGTTTTCCCGTCGTTACGTATTTCAAAATTTAAGGTGTTTGAAACTCAGTTAAAAATCGGCGACAGGAGCGATTTATGTCGCGCCAAACTCCACGTCAGAGTTAAAAGAAAAGTCAATAGAATGATTATTTGTAAATGGAAGAACATATTGAACTATAAAATACAACCAAATTTTTAAGCATAAAAGTGTATTTTGCAAAGCTTCATTAAAAACTGTAAGTTAAAAGTGTATTTTGCAAAGCTTCATTAAAAACTGTAAGTTAAAAGTGTATTTTGCAATGCTTCATTAAAAACTAAGTCAAAAGTGTTTGCAAAGCTTCATTTAAAACTGAAAATTCTGTCAAGAAGTGTTTGTTAAAAGTTTGAAACTCTTTTTGTTGCCAACAATGAGATGCTCATATCATACTACAATATTATTATTCGAGTTTTCATAGCACCAGGATGAATCAAAACGCCAATGTGTTTTGCACAAGACATGTATTACATGGTGTTACGGCATGATTGTGAGTTTGACATCTCTAACGCCTCAAATCACATAAATATATTGTTCATCTACTGTTAAAACTACCAAAGTAAAATATAAATGGCACTTTTCAGAACTGGAATAAAAATATTGTACACACTTTTAAGATACTTAAAAGAATGAAAGTACATAAATAAATAAATAAATGCATAATAAACCAATAAAGATCAACACTTACAGCAAAAAAATTAAAAATTAGGAACTTGTAAAGAAACTCAATCAAAAAATATTACTTTAAAGACTGAAATCAGGAAAAAAAGAACGTTTTAAACCTATCAAACGTCCTAAATAGCTACAAAATTTTTTCAATATTCCTCTAAAATAACCGAAGTAAAATAAAACGTCTGTTTTTAAGATTACTATGTACTTTCTTGAATACTATATATTTTTGAATACTTAATCAGCATTATTTATTTAATATCATTAATAATTTACTGTTTAATTGCTGCAATCAGATTAATTATAAGCATCTCATGTGCAACGTGTGACTTTCAAGTTTGTAATTGCTGGGAGAGGGCTCAATATGTGTCAGAGACCATATGGATAGGGCCCATATGGGTTATTCGGACTTTTATTATAAAAAAGCGAAAAATGAATATTATTTTTTTCTTGCAATATGTAATTTGGAGGTTTGTGACAAGCTTATATGAGTTTCTTTAGCAAATATAGAAAGAAATAGTTTCTTTAGAAAAATAATGTCTAAATAAATGATCCTACAAAAACATCCGCCACCATGTTACGCAAACATAAAAAATAATCTACCTATATTTTACAGCACAAAATAAATAAATTAATAAATAAATAAATAAAAATAAATAAAAAATAAATAAATAAATAAATAAATAAATAAAAATAAAAAATAAAATAAAATCGCATTCCTGAGATCGAAAGCACGCAGGTAAAGAAACTAGAGGCAAAAGGGTGGAATAGAACCCGGCGTGATGACATTCCCCATTGATGGATCGTCTTCCCGAAACATTGGGGGGAAGGTACGACAGATAGAATCCTACGACGAACGCTGTTTGGGGGCAAGAAGAACTGTCAGCATGTAAAAATTTCTTGGTGAAAATTTAGGCATTGAGCGATGAGATGACTCTTATCGGTGTTCGAGTGTCATAATCCCCTAAAAACTGGGCTGAGGAGATTTGGAACGTTCTGAGCCAGAGGCATGTTGAGATCCACCCCCCCCCCTTTTTTTTTCAAAGAAGAAATTTAATGAAAAAGAATTCAAAGGTAAACATAAGGGCATTTCTCCCAACAAAAAAGACTCGAGAAAAATACGAATTGTTTAAGAATAAAAATCAGTCATACTTGGCAATTATTTGATGGAATAAGTTTTTGTTAAAGTAAGAATAAGAAAGGAGGAAGAAACGAAGAAAACAGAAAATGTAAGAAAGGAAGAATGCAAAAAGTAAGAAATAGTAATAAGAAAGTAAGAATACAAAAAGTAAGAAATAGCAATAAGAAAGTAAGTATTCCCAAATGGGAAACATTTTAAAACTTTTTTGTGAAAGTAAAAGTAATTTTTAAATATTTCTCTTTGAAGAGTTAGAGTCAAAAAAAGTGTGCAAGAAAATCTGCAGTGTTCTAAAAACTATTGGAATTACAATCACACCACTGATTTCACTTTAGTTGAGATAACGCTAAAGATGTTTCTTTTCTTTTTCCTTTTACGATTTTTTTTTGCATGTATTCCTTTAATTTTGATTTTAAAATACTGAAAATTTTGTGCATTTTCAAAATTTTCTTCAATTTTCAAGTTCTAAACTGCAATGGGCAGGTAAAGGGCAGTAACTACAAATTATTCATTTTTCGCAGTTTTCTCATCTGTTGTACGTTAGCTTTATTGTGCAAGCTTGCCTATTTAGCTTCCACTTGGAAAAAAAAAGTATGGAAAAAAAACCCCCGACTAATTCCATATTTTTCTATTGCTAATAGAATCCAAAACGTGTGTCTTCAATTATCTTGAAAACTAATTTCTGCAGATACTGCCATTTACCTGCCCATGGCAGTACAACGGACAGCTCTCAGTGTTGAGCATTCAGTTTTTAACCAAATTTTATTTAAGTGAAACATAAAAAACACGTGCTACTACTGTTATTTTTTTAATATTAACTGGTGGTGATTTACAACCTTTTTGGCTTATACTTTGCTAGCAAGTTTCGCCTTAGAATCCTTGAATACCTTCAGCTTCCCAGATTACTTTTCTGTTCTAAAGTCTATCTTCTTTTAGGCTTAGTTTTCCAACTTTACTGCTTTGTCGAAATTCTTTTAGGGGTGTTCCTGTGAAAACCAAATTATGCTGTTTTAACGCCTATAAGAACAGAAGAGCATTTTTGTCCCACTTAAAAATATCTATGTCCCATTTTCGACTCAAGGTCTAACTTATCGCTTAAAATTGTGTAACGCTTTGACGGCCTTAAGTCCAGTCACGTCTCAATATTCTTTTTCTAGCTATTTCTGAAGCCACTTTTTGCTCTAACTAAGCTCCTGATTGGTTCATTTTCAGCAATCTGGTGAGCTTATTTTAGTTTTGGTCACGATTACGTTACTAGCTTCAAACATTTACGAGCCATAGGTATTCAATGCTTGAACATCTGCTTTGTTAAAACTTCATTTGATTTTGCGGTTTTCGAAAACAATCGTGGAAAACTGCACTTTGTTAAAAACTTGCATCGTAAACTTTCCCTGTTTGACAATATAGCTCCTTAGTCATAAAATAGGATACTGTACTGTTGGGGGAAGGTGCTCGGAATATATATCGAAGCTGTTACAATAGAAGAGATATTTTTAAGTTCTAAGTACCATAAATTCGTTTATTGTTGGTTGCCTTGAATCCTTGAATAGTAGTCGTAGTGTGATTAAGTTCATGAGCTTGGGAACATTGTTTTTTTCTCCTCATTACAAAAGCTGGAAATGCAGCATAGTATATCAGAAAAAACACAGCTCAAATGGAACGTTCAGGGTTCGACAAAGAAAAAAAAAAAGAACGTCAGGTCGCTTGGGTGACTAACAAAAACAAAAACAAAACAAAAAACAAAAAAAGACACCCTTGCCTATTAGTCCTTTCAAAATAAGGATCATTCAGAGTCAATGTTACACTGAGTAATAAACTGTGAGCAATAATTTGACTGGTGCCTTTATTTTTTTTTCTGGTTCCCACGATGTTACAATTTTTATTTGTCTCCGAGCTGTGTTTGAATGCTAATTTAGTGCTACATTTAAATTTTTCTCATTTTAAGCAACAGTAAATCGTTGGATTAATGCTACAATTAGGTAACTACATTTCAGTTTTCTTCATACCGCTTCGAGGAAAACTCACCAAATTAATGCTTTTTCACTGTTTTCGACTACAGGGGTAGGGCCCCTATGTGAGGTCACCTCCCAAAGATTTCATTATTCGGCAAATTCTGTCTGAAGAATTTGGATTTCCTTCCGGAAAATTATCATCATTCGGCCAAACTAGGAGTTCCATTGTGCAGTAGCGTAACAAGGGGCTGGCAGGAGTGGTTCTCGCCAGGAGGGCGGCTTTTCAACCTTTTTTAAAAACATTTTTTTAAACTGACAATGCAGAAGTAAGTAGAAAAATGCTTTTATAAATAATAATACAATTTTAAAAACATATATAAAAAAAACTCGCAAGAAAAGAGCTAGAATGTAGAATGAAACAATCCTTAATTCTAAAAGAAAGAAAAAACGAAATTTTACCCTTGGCGTGAAATTCTATTCCGGTTCATTGAGTTAGCTAAACACTTATACACACAATTTGTATTCCAGGGAGCTATGCGGGATGATTCAATTCTTTTTTTCGGGGAGGGGGCGACATTTTGTCGTATATAGTTTGAAGTGTATTGTTTTTCTTGGGCTAAATATTTATTCTCATTACAATAAATAATATAAGCATAAAAAGTCTTACATGAACAAAATATTAGGAGGCCTTAACTAGCGATAGATAGTATTTTTATTTTGCCTGTATGTAAATGGTCGTGTATTTCTGTCAACTTCAGATTAGCAATGCTTTTTGTATTTGCTTTGCTTCCGTAATTATAATAGAATTTTTTAAATACTTTGATTTTTATTTAAATTTTTTTAAAGGTTTATTTCTTTATTTTAGTAAACGTGTCAATTATGTTTATTGTACATTCTCCAAGTGGTTTGAAAAATTCTATTAAAGATAAAGCTGTTTTGAAAATAATAATAATAATAATAATAAATACATTGCTATAAACGGAACTAAAAATTGTCCATTCTCAATTGATTCAAAAACGTACATTATTCATATTAATTAACGAATTACAAATAATATTGGTTTTATTGAATTTATGTGAAATGGGGGAGGGGGGAAGAGATCAAAAATTTTTGGGAATGGGGAAAATTATCAATTTTCCGAATGAAATCCCAATTTTACCGAATGATAAAATTTGGGCATGCACACATATCCATTCATAACATCTACTGAGAAGGAGCACTGGGTATAATTGAAAACAATAAAAAAAAAAGAATATTAAATTTGCAATACTGTCTTGTAATTTGCCGAATCAATTAGCCAAATCCCGCCCCTCCCCAAAGGAAAAAATTTTTTTAGGGGAAGGTCACAGTGACTTCCCATCCGGGCGACCCTGGGTGGGGGGGGGGGCGCAATTTCTTAAGTTCGCCAGGGCGCCAGACCTCGTAGGTATGGTTCTGCCATTTGGCAAAATTATCAAGATTCATCGAGATTATGATTTATATTAGGCAAAACTATCATCATTCGGCAAAATTTGGAGTTCCATTTGACAAATTAAGACATTCCGCCCTCCCAAAAATTTTAAGTTCGGGGCGCCTTCGGGGCGTTTGAATATGTAAAGAGTTGATTTACATGTTATTCAAGTACACTGTTAAAAAAAATCCTGAAATTTTACGGTAAAAGTTACTGGCATCCATGTTGCCTGCAACTTTTACCCTAAAATCCTATTTAGCTGTAAAATTTTACAGTAGAATAAACCTCTTATTAGCAGGCGGCTTTGCTGACCACCATATAGGCCACATCGATTGAAGGGAAGTATGGTGCTATCTGCTTCGCCCTGTAAATCACACGGTGCATCAATTAGCACTGCAATCGTTTTTTTTTTTCGGTACAATTTACTGTAAATTTTTTCTGTTCTGCAAAGACTCCATTTTACAACAATATTTACCATAAAATTTAACCTGAATTTTTAACAGAGTACCCTTATTTAGTTAGAAGTATTTATGTCTTCTTTTGAACAAAACCTTTCAACAAAGGTGAAACATTCTTCTTTGCCAAACATGAAATTACCTACATGCAGTACTCAGTGCACGAAATGATAACAATGCGTTGAAATACGATCGCATCATTTTAGCAGGAATAATAATTGTAACCTCCTTAAAGAAACTCTTCGATCGATCATATCAATACTTCCATTTTTTAGATCAATAACATGGCTTCTCATATCCCTATACTAAGGAGTAAGTGCGCGAACCAGTAGTCGGTCTGTCTGTCAGGGTCAACACGAACAGGCGGCCTGGAAAGTTGTTGACACGAATAGGCATCATAATCCTTGGACGGGCTTTAGAGGGTGGGAGGGGAGGGGTCCCCAATAACGTTAACAGTCAATGACAGATGGGGCATTTCAGTTATTATCTGCCGCTGCGCCATGATACCACGGCATTTCGAAGTTGTCATTCCAGCCCCGGGGGCTTGTCACTTTGCCGAGAGAGGCTGGAAGGTATATCGGGCTGGTCCGGCTAAATACGACGTAAGAACTGACAATAGATGGGAGATTAGGCAGGACCTGGAGAAGTGAGGCAGAGAGATGGCTCACTCCAGTTATCATCGATCAGTGCTGTTTGGAGTACATTCCATTCAGGGGTTTAAGAGAACTCAAATTTTGAGAGGACGGAAATTCTCAATTTGTGGAATGTAACTCCAAATATTGCCGAATGATAATTTTGCCGAGTAGAGCTTAAAATTTTGCGGAATAGTCAGACAAAATTTGCCGAAAAAGGAAATTTTTGGAAAGTCACAGTGACCTCCCATGACCGGGGCGCCCTTGGGGGTTGAATGGGAGCTCACAGGAGTTCAGCTACTGTACTTTTCCATTTTATCTGAATTTTTCAGGTTATTTAAGTAATGAAAATAAATTCAGAGGACTATAGGACTCTCATATTTCTGACAAAATTTAGCCGCAGTATTTCGAGTATGTGTGTGTGTGAAAGAGAGAGAGAGAGAGATAGCTGTCGGATCTGCCGCTTTACTTACCGTATTACCCCACATTATGCAGCATGCCGGAAAAAAGCGAGGTTGATCATCAGCATGACGGGAAATTCGAATTTTCCGGCATGTCGGATAATTCGAGGTTTATTTCGCAGCAGCAAATCTGTGTAGAAAAAAATAAATAAATCCCGAAAGTAACCTTCTTTCATAAAAATGTGTATTGCGTATAATATGTGCTTGTTATTTATGGTAGGTCATTATTAATGGATTTAATTATATCCCAATAAAATAATCAATTCAGAAGCAATCATCGTTACTGCGATTTGTTCATAATTTTTTTCAATGAATTATTTTAGGTTCCTTTTAGAGAGGTAAGTTTCATTTTTATTTATTGAATAGCTATCGCAAATTCTTTAGCACTGGTTTAGGGACGGTAACTTACTGCTTAAATGTTTGCTTACTTAGTTTTTTAATTTAATTTTTATGAAATTATTCGTTATTAAACAATATTTTTCTTGTTAAAATAACAAGTGACATTGTTAGAAAATATTTTTACAAAATTAAACTCCTTATGAATATTAATAAGATATGTATAGAACTTATATTCAATTTTAAGATGAACATATATTTTTTATAATATTATTTTTTTTCTTAACCTCGATTTTTCCGGCATGCCGGAAAGGACCAGGCAAGTGTTATTGGAAATCTGGTGACCCCCGACTTTTGCGGCATGCCGGATAATGTGGGGTAATACGGTATCCAGTTACTTATTAGATGGTGCCACTGAAATCAATTGATCTCTACCTGTAATTTAAGTGACGCCATCTATCTAGTAACTAGATAAAAATAGAGCAGGAGATTGTCTGGTACACTAATACCACATTAATTCCCTTTACTGTCACTTTATGCCGTAACAGTAGTGAAAGATTTTTCATAAGACTCTAATTTGTTCATCATACAGAGCCTTCCGTGCTAAAAAATAGTCAAAGGTTTTCATAAATTCATTTGCATTCTATTTCTTTAAGACTTTTCTTTTCTTTTTTTTCTACGCCAGAAGGTTAATTATTACTATTATTATTATTATTATTATTGCGTTGGGCAACAGTATAGTACTGCGATTCATGCTCGAGTATTATTCAAGTCATAATCGCTTCAATAGATTCAGTGATTTCATTTGGAATAAGGAAATTATAAGAAAATAAAAACTGACATAATTTGCCACAAAAATATTTCCTCCTAAAATTATGATATCAGGGTCGTCAGTTGGGAGATCAGGGGAGGAAGATAATTCCTCTCTTGAATTTCAGAAACATAATGTAAATACAAAGTTGAGTAGGCACTTTGTTTATCATATGTATTGAGCAGTAGCGTAACTAGGGGTTGGCAGGAGTGGCTCTCGCCAGAGGCCACTCCTGCTTTAAAAAAATAAATAAATTAAGAGTTAGCTTTTATTTTATTTTTTTATTTTTAATTATAAAATTTGAAAAATGCTTTAAAATTAAAAAAAAAAAAAAAAAAAAACTCGCAAGAAAAAGAGCTAGAAGGGGTATATAAAAATCTATTGAGAAGGAACATTGGCCATCATTGAAAACAATTCTAAAAAAGAAAATAAGAAAAAAAAATACAATGCTGCCTCCTATTCGTCAAATCAATATGCCCCCCCCCCCTCAAAATTTTTTTTTGAAAATGACCTCCGATGACTTCCCACGTGGGAACCCTGGGCGGGGGGGGGCGCCATTTCTTTAGTTCGCCAAAGGCGCTAGACCCCATAGTTATGCTATTGGTATTGAGTACGTACCCCCCGGGTTCCCTGGAAAACCAGGGTTACGGAGGGAAAAAGATCGACTTAAAGTCTCTAACTCCGACTGCGCAGCATTAACAGATCTGTAGACTCGGTATCGAAATGACCGACTCCGACTCCCAGGTGTTTAAAACCTCCGACTCCAATTCCTTTACCCGAAAACCAATCTGACTCTGACTCAGACTCCACAAAGTTTTCACTATTTTCAAAGCTGTGAAAAACTTTGAAATGAGACCAGATGGGCCTGAATAAGACTCCAAATCAGGGTTGCCAGATTTAAGAACAGTAAATACGGGACAGGCTTCTAAGAGTGAAAAGGGGGGGGGGAGGTAATATTTTTGTGGTTGAGGGCAATTACTGGTTATGGTGTATTTTTAAGGGGTAATAAACAATCATGTTTCAATAGCTTTTGAAAGATTCCTCTCAGTATGTTTATTTGTGAGTACGCTTTTGAAGAAACTCTAACTCAAAGAATAAATCAAGCAATAGAACGAAGTTCAGTATACAGATCGCCGTTGATCGGAACAGGTGCTAATTAGTTTAGTCAAATTTTTCGTTTTACTTTATTTTTTTTACCTTAAAATACTATCTCGTATTATAAAATATTGTTATTAGCTGGAATACGGGACCTAAGCCGTCCCGTATGGAAGTTCCCCGGGACGCGGGACAATTTTTCAAAATACGGGACTGTCCCTTGAAATCCGGGACGTCTGGCAACCCTGCTCCAAATATTCATCTATTATTACCGTGAAAAAGCTATTGTGTACAGCAAAATAAGTAGCGTGAAATGTTCCCCGATAGAACGATAGGCCAGAAAACAGAGCGCGCAGTTACAGAAATCTTTCCATAACACAGAAATAGACTTCCTCTGAAAAACAAAACACACTCTTTAATCCCAAAGGCTGCTTCTGTATCATTCGCCGAACTGGATTGCAACTTTCCAGTCCAGAGGAAAAATACATAGTTGCGGGGGAGGGCGCGAAAAGGGTGCACTGGGGGGCAGTAAAACAGTGCCCACCCCAGCTATAAGGGGATGAAAACACAATTGTCAGCTGAGCATGAAGTGTGGACATTTCTCAGAAATAGAAATCCGATTTCAGAGTTGGTATTTGGTGTAGATGGTGTTGCCATATATGTATGTACGTGCACAAAAGGGAATAAATGTAGACGGTAAATAAAAGAGAATTTTTGAATCGAATGTGTAAGGATGGACGAATCGGCGAAGCGCTAGAACATTTTGTTTTCTTCTCTGCGGAAATGACAATGTCGAAAGCCGATTTCGGTTTTTATTCTATGATTCATGTTATAAAGCCATGAGTCAGAGGAGCTCGGTGTTTTTGATTTTCCGGATTGTGGCAACGTAAGATGTGGACCAAGAGCCAGCAGTTCTTAATGACGAAAGTAAAAGAAATGTTTACAAGTTTATAGTTAACAGTGTATAGTTTTTTTATTCACCTTAGAAATACAAAAAACTTATTTTTACATGCAATATAACGACGGATGCACGGTCCGGTTATCCCATTCAAAGGCTGCAGTTTTGTCCTTGTTATGGACTCATCAGTCTAAAATTGGGAATGACCGAGCTAAGCTTGGTTTTATTGGAAGTACAAATAATTTTTATTGGAATTTTTTTTAAAAGGCAATTTATTCTTTTGATTTCCATTCTCTCCGGAATTTTAAAGTGTCTCAAAATTTCGTGCACCATTTTTCCTGCTTTCACGAACGAAAATTTATCACTTAACAAGTTACTGCTAAGAATTCAAGCTCTCCGTTAGAGGCTTTTCAGAGTCGAACTCAATTTTTATTGGCTTTGAGAAGTTAAACTTGATATTCAAGCAGTCAGGAAATCGCTTAATCCAGAGAAGTTACAATGGTTATGTTTCATGCTCCAAACTTTGCCAAACAGAAAGATTTATACTTCAAGAATACATACAAGAACGTACCAGAGTTAACAAAATGGCTTACAAGGTTCTGGCTTTTTAAACCAAGGGTTCTCTCTTCCCCTTCCGGCCCGCGCTACTGCCATGGTTCTCTACAATCTAGTTTTCTGCAAGTAATTTTCAAACGATTGAACAAAGTTCCACTCTGACATGTATGACTCTGATTAGAAAGCCCTGGCGTTTACTGTGAAATAATTATTGTTAATAAGATTTGTTTCTATTTTCACTCGAAAGTTTTAATTAATTTAATCTATTTTTGACAACGATAAATAAAACGAAGTGCAGAGTCTTTTATGTTTTAACTAACGAGTCTGAGATAGGCAACACGGGTGTTCGTTACTTCAATTAGGTGAGATCGGCAATTATTGTGGATTATTCTGATTGGGTGTTGGCAAAATTGGAGCATGAATGAAAGCAGAAGTACATATTGCTGTTCACAAAAAAAAAAAAAAAGTACTAAATGCGACAGTTAAAATTACGTTTCCGTCACGATTGGTGTAAAACCCATAGATTAACAATAAGAGGTAGAGCAAGCAAAAGGATTATTTTTGGGTGTCCACTTAAAAACTAAAAAGCGGTTTTGACTATTACCGTTTCGTATGCGGAACGGTCTAACTTTCAACCAACCGCGCTAATGTAGCGAAACAACAAATTTAATTTCACCAAAATGTGGCGAAAAAAAAAACAAAACAAAAAAAAAAAACCGCTTGATACAGAATCACACCTCTCCTTCTTTTGTTGTCACCTTACAGATAAAAGAGACGCATTCTAGCATTTACTCTGTTGTGAAACCAGTGTTAGTCGCAGACATTTTTCAGTTCATCCTTACAGCTATCCTTTTGTTCTGACACATTTCCAATTTATGATTCAGTGTTTTTATCTCTTAAATAATCTCACAAGAGTTTATTTCGATTACAGTACCCGCCACTAATAAAATCACTGGATTACAAAATCAGTCGCTTTTCAAAATCAAATCTGGAAGAACAGAATCATTGCAATACAAAAACATGCAAAACTATCCTTTAATAAAATCACTATCGCCGTTTTATAAAAACAAGCTTTTGGATATCATACGTAAACAAGCTTTTGGATATCATACGTAAACAATTGATAAATAAGGAAGGAATCGGTCTCAAAAGGTGAGGAAATCTCAATACCAAATTTGCGTCTTCAATAGACAAAGGGTTTGTTGATATCAAAGAGGAAAATATGATGTTGAACGTTAACAAAACGTTTCGTTAACTCTCAAACGATATTGAAACAACTACACACCAATATTTTAAGACCCTTGTAAAGATAAAAAAATGTTCCTCAATCTCATATTTAGTTAAAATGACAAACTTAAAACAAAAATAAATGAAGTAATTCATTTCGTTTTTAGAGTATTGAAACTTTAAAGCTTTTCATTTTTTTACATGTAAGTATGCCGCTTTATAAAATCAAATGTCCTCAGAACGAATGTGATTTTAATAAGCGGCGGGCACTGTATCGTAATTATTCCGCATGAACACTTTACATTAGAGCCTTACGTTATAAATTCGCTACGTTCTGAAATCCTTAACGCCGTTACATTCTTTGAAGTACATGTTTTATTTCATAGTTTTGAAATGCTTTTCTCACTTCATCATTAAACCTACTTTTCTTTCTTCCCCAATTCTTTTTTTTTAAATGAACTTATTTATTTCTCACTTTGAAAAAAAAAAAAAAACCTTCACTTTAAATATATCAAATATTTCTTCAAACAGATTCTATTACCCCTACTTTTGCAGGTGACAGCGGGAGAAAAGAAAAATGTGAAGTGTAAAAACCAGCGAGTGATTAAACACAGAATGGCGAATTCTAACGAATGGCTTACAATCAAGTCAGACTCCAATAACAAAATTATCGAAAGTTCGAACATTTAGAAACAAACGGATGATAAAACTGAGATAAAAGGTACCAAAGGGAAAATAACATTTTTTCCCTTCGTTTTTGTAACTACAAAAAGAGGAAAATGCAGCTTTTTACGAGCTTTAATAGAATGAATGGAGCCGAAAAGGGAAAAGGCGGGGAAAAAAAGGAAAGAGGCCTCTTTTCCGATAAATTAAGTTGGACCACTTCTACCTTCGGGCAAAAACTAAAGTTTTTCTTTAACAAACTCATTTGTTTTTATCCTCGAGTGTTTAAAACCGCCCCTGCTTTCTCTTCCGCTTATTTTCCACTTCCTTGAATATAAAAACACTTTTACACAAAAGCTACTTCTCTGAAAAGAACTTTTCTAGTCTTTTTGTATCAAGATAATGGTGTGAATAGTTATCTCTACTTCACTTATTCCAAAATAAAAGACTAAAATTCTACCGATTTCCATGTTTTTCAAATTTATATAGAAAACGAACTTTATAATTTGAAGAAAGGTTGTAAATTTTAGGATGCAAGAAAGAATTATTATTATTATTATTATTCATTTAAATATTTATTTAATTGAATGGAATTGCAGCAATTGCTCCTCATACAATTGCAAAATCTAAAGAGCTACTAAAATTTGCAATTTTTTTTATCTCAGCCTTCAGGGTCCGTTCCCTGGTTGCGTTTGAGATGCGTTAGAACTATCAATGCTACTCATTGATGATTCTGACGCAGCGCAATCGCAGAGCTAACGTGTTTTATTAAAATACCAAAAAAATCTGCATAAAGCTGCTTAGCTCTGTGATTACACTGCATTAGCAAACGATATACCAAATCAGTTCGCTGAGTTCGCATTGAAGCTTCGTTCAAATCAACGCACATTGT
This sequence comes from Uloborus diversus, assembly GCF_026930045.1. Taxonomy (NCBI): domain Eukaryota; kingdom Metazoa; phylum Arthropoda; class Arachnida; order Araneae; family Uloboridae; genus Uloborus; species Uloborus diversus. Next base: position 37,645,222 of record NC_072734.1, on the reverse strand, counting down.
GTGCACGTATCATAGATCACATGGTATTTCACTAACGAGCGTTCTCTCTAACCACTCTAAACACTCTAACGCAACGCAATCGTAATGCAAACACATTATTTGAGAAGGCCATAAACTCAAAAAGTTTTTTTAAATTACAGTGGTGGTAAAAAAAATTGAATGACCCGCGCCGCAAAGGAGAGGAATATCATCCCGACTGCATTCAACACACAGTCAAGCATCCCGTATTCCAGATGATTTGGGGATGTATTTCTGATCAAGGAGTTGGTGGGCTTCACTTTGTGCGAGGAACAGTAAACGCTCAGGTGTATATTGGCATTTTGAAGGAGAAATTGCTTCCTACTATTCGGGATCACTTTACTTCAGTTCCAAACGTCATTTTTCAGGATGATTCTGCTCCGTGCCATAGGACAAAACTGGTAAGTAACAATTCAAAAACCTTTATCCTGGCAGTAGGCTTAAATTGACATGGGGTTAAGTAATTTTTTTTTCTCTGAACTCACACGCAGGTTCAGAAAAGGAAAAATGAGCATGGGGTCAGCAGTTTGTCTTGACCCGGAAACAGTCCCGATCTACGTAAACAATTATCGGATTCCTGCTGTTAAATGTTTATTTCATAAGTTTTGCAGAATTTCATTTACATTCATTATTAATCGGTCGACCAAAACTTCTCACATAATCCATTATTGTGAAAATGCGAGGGTGATGCAATTTTTTTTTCACCAGCACTGTATCAAAAGTTAAACCTGAAGCGCGTTAGTGAATTCTTGTTAACGCAGAGTTATCACATAGATAACGCACGTTACGTAGATCGCTTGGTTATTTCCTATAACGCACTTTTGCTCTGTGATTGCGCAGCGTTAGAACCATCAATATTTTGCCTCAATGGTATAAACGCAGCATTATCGCGGATTGGAGCAGTATTGAAGTATAACGCACCTTTGCACGTGAACGCGCCCTTAAATTTTGACTTTTAATTTATCGCGCACATGAACTGTTTTCATTCATGACCCCTTTTTACGATAGAAATTTAAGGAATACTGATGTAATGAATAGTTAGTAAAAAATTAAAATAATCTATTGAAATATCATACATACTCATCGGTGCTCTAACTACGTCCAGTGGGCCACATGCGGCCAGCGAAACTGACCTTTGTGGCTCGTTGTTCCATTATATCGGGAACGATGATTAGTAATAATTTCACAAATATGGAACCAAAACTTCGAAAATGATTTGGAAACAGATACAAATAATAAAATAAGCATCAAATAATGATTATAAGTCCTGGTTTGTAGTTTTCTTTACTTTTCAATGTTTTCTCATGTGTTTTAGATTTTTTTTTAAGCATTTTGAAATTTTATATGTGTTCTCAGGGCTGCCACTGAGCTATGGTCCTCAAAATAGTCGTTTTAGTAGCTTCTTAAATAAAAAAATAGTCCGCAAAATAGTCGTCAAACAAGGAAAATAGTATTTTAAATAGTCTCCCATCATTTTTAAATAGTATTAATTAAGGATAAGCCGATTAATCGGCTATACCCGGCCACTTTGCCAATTATTTATAATCGGCTATTTTCTGTCAAACGATCGGTGGAAAAAATATTTTCCAAAATAATTTTTTAAGCATACCTTCAACACGAAAGTATGATGAATACATTTGTTGAAAATAAATATAACTAGTTTTCTGGAAACATCACTATAGCATGTAGTATGAAAGTGCATAGAGAAAAACAAAGTGCGTAAAACTGCATGAAACACTAAAGGATTATTTAATTAGTTTAAGTTAAGTACCCTCAACCCATCTTTTGATGATATGTCTTTTTCTTTTTTTCAGTAATTTTGTTTCTTCTAATTCACATATGATTACATCATACATTTTACAGCTTACTCTTTTAAATTATTAATTTCTGATTCAACAAAAAATTTATTAGTATTTAATATCATTTGATTAAAAAAACAAATATGCGCATACATATAATTGTTGTTATTTTTTTTTTACAAACTGATGGTTAAAGTAATGTTTTTTTTTAATTTTTTTTTTCTATTTTGATTAATTTTACACAAGTAAACAACGTTGCGACATTTTTCACGTGTTGATACTTTTCTTCTTTAGCACAGTGCGTTTAGATTATCTTAAAATTTTATGAAAAATAAAAGCGTTTTATAAAAAATAAAAGTTTTATAAAGAATAAAGATTAAATGGCGACTATTAAAAAATAAATTTAAATTAAAAGTGCTTCCAAATTAGCCTGCTGACCTCAGGCTAAACCTTAATAACTTGAAATTTTCATGTTTCGTTTACGGGAAAATTAGGAAACTGGAGAAAAATAAATTGTTTCTTAGAAATAAACTATTAAATATTTCTGAAATCGAAATTGTAAGAGAAAAATATGATGGAGAAATTGAAAGTATTGAAAATAATCATTAAGATCATTCGGCCGATCATCAACAGCCGATTAATCGCCATTCGGATCTCTAATTAGCACACATATAATTGTAATGGTTATTAATTAGAAAATTTTTCCGTAATTTGGCAGACCTAAGTGAGTTCGAAGTTAAATAAGTTCAGCAGATGATATTTAAAGCTAAAGCTTTCTTTTTTTTAATTTCCATTTTTTACATCAGTAATATTTTTTACATTTTAGTCGCTTTTCGGCTGAAATAGTAGCAGTATTTTACAAAGTATTCGTTTTTGTCTCAGTTTAGGCTAAAATAGTCGTCATAGTCTGCAACTCTTCAAAATAGTTGCAATAGTCGCTTTTTTAGTCGGCAGTCAGAGCTCTGTGTTCTGGTCCTCGGGGAAATAAATGTCTGACCTCACTGATGAATATCGTAGTTTGTAGGCTTTAAAATGAATGATAAACAATTTTGCATCATAAATGAATAAGGAAAAAAATAGCAGTGGACTGATCGCAATAAAATGATGTTGAATGCTGGATATGAAAAAGGCTTAGCTTTCACTGGGAAAAAATCAAAATGAAACAAATAGTCATCGAATTGAGCAAAACTGGTAAGAAAAATATGACTAGTCGTGACAGCTGTCATCGGTGACTTTGGTGACTTGGCCCCTTGATATGTCTTTTCTCCAGAGTTGTATAAATGAATACATTTCCTAAAATAAAAAAAAAACACACAAAGAACGGAAAAGCGTTAAGAAAATCTGCCATTTTCTTCTATTCATAACATTTTTTTTTTTTGGAAAAATATTTCCGTGAACGCTGAAAACATTCTTAAATTTCATCTTTTCCCTTTATTTTGTTCTTTTCCTCTCTCGTTTCGTTGCATTAAGGAGAAAAAAAAAAGCTTGGAAAATATACAAAAATTGAGTTGTTCTTTTCTTGTTTGATCGAAAAGGCTGAAAGTAATACTGAATTTCAATTGGTTGTTTCGCTCTGGAAGTCTGCTTGACATCTTTCTTGACGTGGTTGATGCCAAAAAGTAAACTAAAATGATGTTGACGTTTTCGGAAAATAAAGAGCGCGTCGAGGAATAATTCAATTTCGGAGCAATTATTAGCAGAAATGTTATTTATTTTGGAGAGATATTTAAAAAAAGAAAAAAGTGTTTGACATTAAGGAAGCAAAAATTAGAACATTTTCATAATAAATCTTACATGTTATTGGGTTTGTATTTATTGGATCGAAAATGTCAAGAAATCGGCTGTATTCTTTGCGATTATGTCACGAAAATGAAATGTAAACAGTTTATTTAAAAAGAAATTATGATAGAAATATAAAAGTATGAAATTTAAAAAATGGCAATGAATGTAATTAATAGAGTTCGGATTATAGGTAAATGCCTCGTGTACATATGCAGTTGCACATTTCCTCCTCTTTTGTCTTTAGAGCATATAAATGCATAAATAAGACAATTTAAAAAATTATATTAATTTGAATTTTTGGCATCTTGAATTCAAATTATGTTTTTCGCAATCACGAGCGTGTGTGTGTATGAATGCACGTGTGTGTTTGTGTAGGCACATATGTGTGTGTTTGTGTAGGCGCATGTGTGTGGGTGCGTGTGTATGTGTGTATGTATGCATGTGTGTGCGTGTTGTGTATGCAGTGCTGTGTGTGTAGGCGTTCGTGTGTGTGTGTATGTAGGCATATGTGTTTGTGTCTGCGTGCAGGCATGAGTGTGTGTATGTGTGTGTGTGAAGGAATGTATGTTAGTGTCTGTGAGCAGGCATGAGTGTGTGTATGTGAGTAGGCGTGTGTGTGTATGCGTGTGTGTGTAGGATATGGACGCAACCTCTAGATTGTTTTCGCCAGAGTGAGGCCGCTCGACGCGACGGTGGTGCTGGCAGAGGGAGGTGGTGGGAAAATAAAATCATAGGAACGCCAAAAACAGTCAAGTGAGAACAATAAGCAATCGTGATTGCTCAAAAATAATGCATATTTCTGCTGGTTTTATTTGCTTTGAGACTTATTTTTTGCGTTTAAAGAGAGTCCGTAGAAGAAAAAAAAAAGAGCACATTGTAATTTATTTTAATAAACGCAATTAATGGGCCATGCAAATAATTCTGTGTTTTTGATTCAGATGTGAAAACTTTCTTGACGTGTTTTAAAAAATATCAGTACATGTTTTTTTAGTTTTTAGGGCAACTTTTAGGTGTTTTTACTGCAAATATGCATGTATATTTTCATAGTTTTTAGTGCATATAATCCAGGCTCTAGTTATTAATGAATAGTTCAATAACAAATTTTCGTAAAGACTTGTGAATTTTGAAAATTTTTGAAGAGGTGAGAAACGACTTAGAAAAGTGTTCGTGTAAGGTTGAAGAGTTCCCAGAAGGGAATTTCATATAAAAGTTCTAATGATTCACAATGAATTACGTAAAAAATGAAACAAACTTTCTGAACGAGCCTCGTATGCGATGACTATCTGAAAAATACAATATCTGGTAACGTGAACTCTGCACATTAAGTAATACGCATTAATTAAATGATTTCGACAAAGTTTTTTTTTTTTTTTTTTTTTTTACAGAGAAATTCTATTTTGGCCCAATATTTTGGAAAGTAATATTGGCAAGATTTCTTCTGCCGTCTGTAGATGGAGTCACTTCAGATTTTTATAGTATCATCATCATTATCACCATTTTCTCCCTTTATTGACCCATTGGCACTAGATGAAGTTTTTTTTTTTTCGTTTTTTCCAAATGGCCATGATCTATGATTGCTTTTAAATTCCGACTAATTCCAGTAAATAAGTCAAAAGAATGCTTCAATTTTTTCTATTGAAGCATGTTAACACACGTCACTATTAAAAGGAGCGGAATAATTTTGTCTTCTCAAACAGTCTTCATCGTTCAGGTATTTTCGATTCATGCAAATATATTGGGATATAATGGGGTTTTTTCCATCAGTCAAAAGTACTACTTTTAGTCGCTGAAGTTGATAGAATGAGCAAAAAAAAAAAAAAAAAAAATCATGGAGCGAGGAAAAACTTCACTTTCAAAACGTTTAATTTGTAATGAATTTTTCAAGATGTCCGATTTTTCAAATAAGGCGCGGTTTTTATGGCGTCACAAAATAAATTTGAACTCCAAAACTCCATGGGCGCGCGCTTACGCTTACTTTCTACCGCGTTTCCAGATAATGATAATTAAGAAGCGAATTAAATACCTGTATTACTCTCTACGCTTGCTATCAACCATATCGTTGCCAGTACATGTGAGTAAAGAAGCGAATTAAATACTGCGCTATGGCATCAGTGAATGGCATTTCATCACTTGTGATGTTATGTGCCGAAGTGTAAAAAATGAAATATTGAATTTGCGCACCAAGAAAAATAATTGTTAAAAGATATTAAACTTTGACAAATTATATTTAAAATGGTTAACTCCTACGTTTTTAAGCATGCTCCTTCAGAAAAAAATACTTTTAAAATTTCGGAAACGATCCCATTCACGCTTGATATTTACATTACTTTTCTGTGCATTGAAGCAGGTAACCATTTATTGTTGGTTTAATTCAGCGACATCTTGTTGCACAAATGACCCTTAAAAATCAGTAAAGACTATCAGTTATTATCTCTAAAGATAGGTTTTAGTATAAAAATGGCAACTTTCCCCCCCCTTCCTGTTACAATTTACGTTTTCGTCTAGACGCTCATAATTTCTTCTTTGTTGATCGGCATATAAAAATGGGAGTTATTTTTCTGTCCGCAGAAACTTCTTCATCTGAAGATAAGACGATATTGCCACATACGCATGGTCCATTACAGGTAAAAACCTTAAACTGTAACTTGATCAATTTTCTAACATAATGAATGATTTTATAAAAATGCGCTCGCTAGACGATTGCCTATCAATACTGAACGATGAAGAAACAGAAAGTGAGCGGGGGAAGGAAGGAGCTGCTGCGACAGGAAAAAATTTCATAAAAGACAGTGTATAAATAAGTTTTACCATGAATACACACCGGAAGAGGAAATGTGATCCTTGCATATTTGATAACCTTCATAAATATAATACTTGTAGGCTCCAAAATTGAAGGAAAAATTTCACGTACAAAAAGGGTTTTAAAGGAAAAACGAATTTCCAGTGAGGATAGGTCTCAAAAGAATTCTTTTCCGGGGTGCGCTGTGAAGGAAGTTTTCGAATCTATTTGGGAGCGAGCGATCAATGGAACAAGCATTAAGAGGAATGGATCAAGATTCGCCGTTGTGATGTGACGGCGAGATGAATTGTGGCTTTGAAGCTTCAATTTTGCGAAATGCGAGGGAGGTTGTATTTGAAAACGTAGTAAATATGAATTGCCTTGCTGGGCTTTAGTATAAAATGAATTATAACTCTGGCGTACCTAGCATAGGGGACACCCGGGCAGCAATTTGTGGTGTCCAACTCCCTACCTACTAGCGCAAAAGAAAAAAAAATTGTGAATATGAAATTCATGCAATATTTCGAAACAATTACGCACATTTGTGTTATAACGAAATTTTAGGTGGGCTAACCTACAAAAAAAGATTTAAATGGGGACCCAGGGGGTTTCTCCCAGGAAAATTTTCAAATTTGTAGTCTTAAAAATAGTAAACAGTTTTTAATTTTCTTGCTTTCTTTTTTTTCTTCTTTTTTCCTTATTTTTTTCTCCCCCTTTCTTCTTTTTCTTTCTTTTTTCTTTGGAAGGGGGGGGGGAGGAAGGTGACAAAACTGACTAGGGGCCCACCTTGGCTCTCTGCGGCCCCGGTTACCGTGCCCCCCTATTCCGCGAATAATCCGGAGTTTACTGTATATACATAATATTAATTAACGATGAATTTAAGAAACGTAAAAAAAAGAATGTTTTGAACCATTTATTTTTTGAGAAGGCATGAAAAGTGTAGCACATTTCAATACTTTTGTACTTCTCACATTTTACAATTAATGGTTATCATTTTTTACACAACTGCAATTGAAATGCTGCGGAAAATCCCTCAAATTACTTGAAGCATGTAAGAACCTTGTATTTTAGAAAGACAAAAAAAAAAAAAAAAAAAAAACCCTGAAAAGCAGGAAAGGACTTATAGGTAATTATCCTCTTAATTGAAAAGCCTTATCATCCAAGAATTTAACCGAAAGCACATTAAGTTCCATCTCTCATTGAAATGCAACATACATTAGATGGAACGAGCGACTTTGATTTTTTCGCGATTTAATTGCTAGTTCTTTCATTTATATCACACCCCCAAGATGCCACTAGAACCTTTTTTCTAAAATTAAGATTAAAAAATCGCCACCTGAAAAACTCAAAAGAATTTCCTTAATCTCAAAATTATGAAACGCTAAACAAAACATTTTTCTCCGAATGAAAAAATGGCTGAAAATGAAGCGAGCAATTTCTTGACAGTTACATTGCAGAAACGTTAATTAATTTTTTTCTAATTCCAATTAAGAATAATGCGTTTTTTTCCACGAGAGGTGCTTTTATTATCATTTTTTTACTGTCATTCTTTAAGATAATAAAAACTTTTTAACACTCGGTAGGATTAAGTTTTTGCCGGTTCATTTTCAGATAGTTAAATAGCTCATTGTTTAAATGCGAATATGAAATAAAAACGAGACAAACAAAGAGCTTTTCAGTAGTTTTGAGTGTTGGCCTTTTTACGGAGAATAATTACTCGCTATTACGATAGCCATAAAAGGTATGACAGCAGAGAGCATAAGTCTCTGATGATGTTTTTTTTTTTTACTCACATCCGCATTATTGCACATAAAATTATGTTTTGCGGTTTGAAAACACTGTATATACTGTTTGTTGCCAGAGTGATTAAATGATTCATCGTAATTCTTTAACTTCGTTTCATTGTTAGCACGCTCTTAAACGACTCATCGATAAAACTTACGAACATTTTCAAACCGATATATATTGCTGTCTCAAATATTCTTGTTTAAACGTATCGGTAGTAATACTGCCAAAAATCCGAAGGCTACGTACATAAAAGCGATGCGTCATCGATGACAAAAAATCGATAATAAAACTATTGATGCATTAAAATATCGATCGTATCAATAGACTGACCAAGAAACACCGATGTTCTGAAACATCGAAATGTTTTTATGTATAGGGTGTTCCGTTTTAACCTGCAAGACCTTTATTTTCGCAACCGTTAGTCCTAGATGTATACTTCCAATTGCAAAAATGTTCAAAATCAGATTTAAGATATTGAAATTTTGAAGCAAAAATAAAAATGAGTCAAAAAATACGAAATTTAACTTTTTATACGAGTCCCAGGTCCCCTAATTAATATTTAGAGAAATAATCTCAATTGAAAACTATTACTAACACAAAAAACTTGACATTTGCGACCAAAACTAAAGGAGATATTCCCGTTTAAAGTCTTAAGGGACCATACATAAGATGAGATTGGAACTTATTGCTCTTTCAGAAGAATGACAAGTCGTCAAAGTAAGAAAAAAAAGGTATTTATATTTTTCATTGTTACTCAAAAATAAATGCAAATGTTACATCGTGCTACGCAAAAACCCACTACAGAACCTCGAATAATTTGAAAAATTATACTCTATGCACACATGTAATTTTATACCACTATATTTCCCCCCAAAAGGTGTTATTGACGGCTAGAGAAAAGTGTTGTAAGTCACAAAACGCTGCGTTTCATATCTCGGTGAATATTGATTGTACTAATGTCAAACTTTTTGTGCTGAAATTATTTTTCATTGGAGATTATTTCCCTAAATATATATTAGGGGACCTGGGGCCCGTATAAAAAGTAGAATTTTGTATTTTTTGACTCATTTTTATTTTCACCTCTAACATTCAATATCTTAACCCTGCATCAGATTTTGAACATTTTTGCAATTGGAAGTATACATCTAGGTCTAACGGTTGAGAAAATAAAGGTCTTGCAGGTTTAAATGGAACACCCTGCACAGTATATTAATACATAGTAAAATCTTTCCAAATGCTTTTATGAGAAAAACATTACAAACTATTTCATACAATTACATTACAAACTATATTTTGAAAGGAAAAGTACATTCGAAGATATAAAATACTCATAACGGTTTGAAATATCTACCACTATTAGTACATGGTACGTGTTTAAAATAAAAATATCCTATATATTATTTCTCAAAAGTATTTTTTTTTTTTGTGACAATACCATAACTTTATCAATTATTAACCAAACTTCATATCGTCTGCACCATGCTAAACTAACGAATGTGAAAAACCGCGAGTCGCATTTTCCAAATTCAATGGTTTGCTGTAGTACTCAAATAGAGTTATCTACTGGCTATAACTACTTAAAAGGATAGTGTAAGACTTCAAGTTATCTGTTAAAATTAAAACGCTGAAAATAACTAAACGCGTCAGATGGAAAAAGAATCTTGCTTTGGCTCTTCTGAAAAGTGCCAATTTTCACATACGTTAGTTTAGCATGTTGCCGGCGATATGTAAGGCAGCATTTTAAAGATTCTTTTCACCATTTCCGGCGCAAAATAAACATACAACTCACATTGGGGTGGTTTTTCGAAAAATCGGCTTATTCTGTTTTTTGTTAAGTTTTGTACAATGCATAGCGCCTCACGAGCTTCAGGAAGTTAGAGGATCATGTTAAATGCGCGAAGATCATGGGTTTTGTCGTTTTTGAATAACTTTTATTCCTCGGGATGAACATGATTAAAATTTCCAAGAATAAATAACGAATACTCATTGCAGGGTTCTGAACCACAGTTGAACTTGTGCATTAAAATCAGAAAAGCAAACGCTTGTTTTAGCATTGTAAATCGCAGTAACATTTTCTTGATAACGTTTTTCTTTTCTTTTTTTTTCTTTTTCTTTTTTTTTGTGGGTGCTTTCCTCCTCCTACTACTACTACTACTACAAAAAAAAAAAAAACTAATATAAAACTACAAAAATAAGGCATCATTTAATTTTCTTATTAACCACCCTCGGTGACAAAGAGACAAACAATTCAGATTTTGGCTGTTATTCGAAAATTACCGCTAACAAAATAGGACTATCGAATTACTGCTGTCAAGCAGGAATGCTTCGCACGTGTCAGCTTGTAGTTCAAGTATTTTAAAACCAACCATTGATTGTAAACTTTTCTTCAATATACGGCTAATTTTTTAAACAATTAACTATAAAAAACTCTTTTCAACATGATGGTTGTTACTATAAATTAATGAAGTAGCTTTCATTAAAACTATTTTTAGGAACATAATCAGATCAACTTTATTATTAATATTTTTAGAGACAAATTTGAATCAGTTATAGAACATCGACATCGAACTCAAAACGTCGATGTTATAAAAACGTCGACGGTAAAAATATCAATGTTTTGTTAACATCGACATCTATATCGCACACCTAGTGTATAATGAACGGAAACTGTTAGAGTTAACTATGAAAGTATTAAATTCCAAGAAATAAATAACTCATCATAATAAAAGCTTTTAAGTTATTTCCATTTTAACACCCATACCTTTTCTCCATGCCAGAGAGAAAGATGCTAAGTCAGAAATTCAAACTTTCATCACCTTCAGTTCAATGTTAATTTTTTTCTTAATTATTCATGTAGAAAACGAAATATTGCAGTTTAGATTAATTACATATTTCGTTTCTTTCCTTTTCTTTTTTTCACGAATATTTGTGGACAAACTCAACTAGCTTGCTTCCCTTTTTCCTAACATGTAAGACGTAGTATCATTGTTTATTCCAAACATATCTGCTACAGTAAAACCTGTAAAGTTGACCACCCTTGTAAGTTGACCACCTGTCTAAGTTGACCGCTTTTTTCAGGCACAGAATCAGCCCTTACCATATAAATCAACCTTTGTAAGTTGACCACTGAAGTAGTGCACCGCAAGAGGTCAACTTACACAGGTTTCACTGTAAAAGTTTAAGTAATACTTTTTGCTTCTAGACGAAGATGTGGGTCATGTATGAAAAACTAATTTTGATACAAATATAAAATTCCAAATCAGATCAAAATATATACGTTCTATATACCTTCTTATTCATCTTCACTGTAACCGCAGTCAAAGATAAAGTGCATGTCGAACGCTACTAAAAACCAAAGAAAGCTTTAACAATAATTTCTAAAGCGTCGACAGATTTATACAAAAACCTTTTTCTGAAGTACTCAAAAACCATTATTTTCTCGAAAACAATAAACAAATCTTCACAGAATTTTACAATAAATTTACTATTCCAAACCTTAATTGTACTGCATGAATAAATAAAACCAGGGAAAAGATTTGAAATAAAATCAAGAATTACTGATTTAAAATTTCAAATCTACACCAGAAGCAAAATCATAATCAAAAAACAAAGTGACTATTTTAACTACAATAAACCTGAACAAACACCAAGCAGTCTCAAGCGTCTTTTACACGCCTATCGTTACAAACCCCATAACTATTTAGCATAAAGACAAAATCTCTTAAAAAGGGCACACCGAACTATTTCAGACAACGAGAATATATATACATATCTTCTTCACATAAATATATTAAGTCTCCTCCTTACCTGGTAGCACACAAACCTTTTATTAGCACACGCTACACACCCGTGAATAAATACATGCAGAAAAGATTTTCCCTTTTTTTTTCCTCCCATTCCAGTGCTATGATTTTTAAAAACGCTTACTCACCTGTAGTGCAAAGGGGTTTTATTGTTCGCCATTGCCGGTGATATAATGAGGATGCATTAAAGCAAGTTCAACAACGGAACTTTCTATGAATATATTTATGGTAATTGAGAGGGAAAGAGTTATTCTCTTGCCTTTATTTTATCGGTGTAAACCTGTCGCTTTGAGCGAGCAATCTCAAAGCAAGATTGTCGATTCAGATATGGCGGATGGGCTAGAAATTGATATTTAAATGTGAAAATCCCCAAAGAAAGATTTTTGTTTTTGAAATTGGCTCAGGTTCAGACAAGAAAAGTACACTCGAGCACCTGTTACGTTGGTGGTTTGAACTAAGAAAGCTGTGCAAACAGTTTGGAGTTCTTTCGCGTTTAAATAGAAGCCGCAAAATGCGTTTTGTAAGATGTCTTGGTTTAAAATTTCAGAAAAATCAAAAGGACTGCGTTAGTGAATACACCTAAAGTAATAAAATAATTGTAGTAGAAGATATGAAAGGAAACAATGAACGTGGAAAACTTATCTATTTTATCAAACCAAGAATTTTTATCGATATTTTTAAAAGAGAGATTTGAAAACTGCGAAAATAACGTAATTGGATATGATTAAAATTCAGCAATGCAGGAGCCAGGTGTTCTATAGAATGCTGGTTTATCACGCAATGTACTCTACAGAATACTAACTTTTCATTTTAGGCATTCTACAGAACTAGAAAATTGCCCGTCAAGGTATGATGGGTGATAATTTCTTCTACATTTGAAAGAAGCAATTGGCTGTTTGGTGATATTTTGATAGTTGAAATTTTAACCCTAACTGCAGTCGATTAACCCTAAACTCCACTAGATAGCACTCATGGTCGACCACTTTTCCCTTTCTTCCTGGCCCTGAAATGACACAGTCTTACCAGTAAAACAGTTAAGTTACCGGATTGAGTTCAGCCTTGTCAAAATAAAGTATTTCCCTGCATGTCACACATTACCAAAAAATATTATCACACTATCCTGCCGTGGCGTGAGTGTCATTGTTGATGACGTCAGGAGCGTTACTCGATCATTCGCTATTATACATACATATATATGATGGTAACCACAATCAAATAATTAATTAACAAATAATTCATGTAACTTAAATATTTACATAAAATAAAAGATTTTTTTTTGAACCAACTCTACCTTCTCTCAGAAGAAAATGCTGGTGCTCTTTTGATTTCAACTAAGGTGTGAGAGACTTCACTTCGGGAGTATCCCCTAACCTCCCTCGATCTGTACCGGAAAGAATAAAAAAAATCCACAAATGCAGTGAAATTCCGTTACAACGAATACCAATGTAAGGAAATACCCGTTTCAGTGAAACAAACTTTCAGTCTCGGTTAAATTTCCATTACATTTGTTGGATTTCATAACAACAAAAGTCTCGTTACAACAAATAACATTTACGGTCTCTTGAAGTTCGTTGTAATGGGATTTCACTGTAATTCACGATGAGAATACGCGTCAAATAATGAATGAAACAGTTGATGCTAGGATTTTGTGCTACATCATGAAAATTTCCAAGTTTTTTTTTTAGTTAAAAAAAAAAGAGAAACTACTTTAGTGGAAGAGGGAAAACTCTAATGAATAAATTACGTTAAGTCAGATAATTTTTCGGTGATTTTGGTTGTGATGTATCCACAGCAAGCTTTTCGCAACTAATAAGGTTATAATTTAATTTTTTTTTTCACACCTTTCTCACCCCCCCCCCCCCCAAAAAAAAATCTTTAGTTGATGCATCGAAAGGAAAATAAAAAAAAGTTCAGGGAAAAAAAAAATCTGTGACAGGTACCCTGAGCGCATACTTTAGCCCGTGGTTCATTAGAACGTCTTTCTCCCTGGCTAGAATAAATTCCTAAAGGGATTAAAAAAACGAACAGAAAACAAAAGGTGAGGAGGAAGGAAAAAAAAAGACCAAAGATCCGCCCAAGTTTGAGAAAACTCATCACACATACACACACGCCAAAAAAAAAAAAAAAAAAAAAAAATGCCCAATAAAAAAAAGCCAGGAAAGAAAACACTTTACTCGGCAGAAAAACTTCCCAGTTAAAGCTTTAAGATAAACACGCTGGTCCATTGAAGCTCTTAAAAAACAAGATTTGACACACGGAGTTCGTAAAAAAGTCAGAGAAGGTATCCCTATAGGGGGTCAGAGTTGACGCTAGGTTGGTTGGGATAATTACGGATTAAGCCCCAGTGTCTGAAAAATTGATTTTTCCCCACCCAACACAAATGCAAAAAGCCACTAAGCTGTCCTCCTAATCCTCTTTAGGGCAGTCAGTTGACGAGAAAGAAAAAAGAAATAACTTTCGCCAATGACCAGGTCAGGCCTCCGTCGTTAGCATAGGAAGTGCCTCTTGATAAAGTGCTCGTTTACCATAAGTACCAGGATGTTTCTGGGCTGGGAGTTCTTTTATATGCAAATATTGCTGTTTGGGTAAGGGATATAAAAGGAGAATGCTTTCTTTTGTTTAAAATTAAAAGATCCACCGTGACGCGGCTGCTTTTCAGTATAATTATTATTTACTTTCCAAAATGGAGTCCATTGTCAAAGCATCGGATTCAAATTGGCGTGTAATTATATTCTTTTCTTTTTCAGTTAAAGGGTTTCTGTTATTAGTTTTTCATTCACTTTCTGTTAGGAGACAGTTAGATGTAAAAACCTTCCCTATCCTTTGAACATAATCTTAGACTACTTTGCTAAAAAAAAAGTTATTATGTATGTAAAACTTTTTCTACTATTGTACTATAGAGAGAGGAAAAAATAAACGAAATAAGAATAAAGAAGGCGAAGTGTGCTCATCAAATACATTTACATTTTAAAGCATAAAAATTTTTGCTGCTAAAAATATAAATTAACCCTTGGTTTAAGGGGTTTTACTTTTCTAATTTTTAATACAGTCGAACCTCTATCAAGGGACACCTCCGAATAAGGGACACCTCTATTTAAGGAACATTTTTTCTGGTCCCAGTCCCTTTGAATACGGACTTCCATGTATTTACCTCTAATTAAGGGGCACTCTGTTTAAGGGACAGTCACATAACAAAAAAAAAAAAAAAAAATTGCAAGAATTAATGTATAAGCAAATAAGAAATAGTGAATTTAGTGGAATTCAAGTTTCACTTTTCCTCTAAAAATTAAATGAGGTAAGTTTAACATAAACATATGTGAAGGAAACAAGTTACGTATTGTAAAAAAAAACTTGCTGAAATTAACATGCATAATTTGCACTCTCAAAAATTTATTCAAGTAGGTTCAGGGCCGACGAAGAGTGCACAGTAACTAATTAGCTTTGCATATAAAACTTCAAAAATTTCTACATTAATTGTGATTCACATAGTATTACATTGTAAATTACATAACACAAAGCAAATACATGTAATGAATTACTTAAAAATTATGTCTGATGCTTCAAAACTTTGCCGTTACAAAATTTTTTATTAAATTTTAATTAATAAAATAATATAAACTTAGAAATCTGAATAATTATGAGTTATATTTAACATGAGGAGACATTTTCAGAAATTAATCTTAAATGTTAATAGTTAATGTTTATTGTGATATTATACTACTAAGTACACAACATGCATCAATTCATCCACCTCCAAATAAGAGACACCTCTATTTAAGGGACAAAATGTCTGGTTCCCTTTGTGTCCCTTATTGAGAGGTTCTACTGTAGTTATTCTTTTATCTGACGAAATAATGGCAAAAGATATATGTACTGATTATATGGAACTGATTAATCGAGAAATAAACTGTAAATGTTTTGGTCGATTGAACAATTTCAATATGGTGAGAGCAGAGGTGCTGTGAGGAGTTCCCTTAATTTTGACACACATTACCAAACCGAATATGGCAGCTTATACACATGTAAGAACTATTATGAGCGACTCCCCAGCCCCTCACAGGAAAGAAAATTCTATAGTGAATTCGGCGAGAACTAATAGTAAAAGTAAACAATGCAACGTGACACTTGGTGATACCGTTGTCTGATTGGCGATGGGATGGGGGAAAATAGCGCCAATTAGATGAGTGAAGTGTTCTTGAGAAGAATCGCCAATCCAATGAGCAATTCCTGAAACTGGCAAATGTTGGCGCCGAACAGCAACCCTTTTGTTTACTTTCGCTATCAATTCTCTCTGAATTCACTATAGTTGCATTATTGGAGGAGAGATGAGCTGCAATGAAATTTTCCATACATGTATTTTAGAAGAAAATAATTTCGACAACGAAGTGGTATTATGCAAATTGGATGGAAGTGCCGAAAAAGTAAATGCAGATTTCCTGTCAAATTTGTGTGCAATTAAACAATGGGTTTCTTTTTGTTTTTTGCAACTTTTGTTCGACATTTTCTTCATATCCTTTTCTGACACAACGGCTACTTTTTTTTTATATTGTATTCGAATTTCAAGTCTGTTAGAAAAACGTTACTTATTTCAGCGTGCTTGTTAATAGATATGTTTTACTGATGGAGTTAATGAGTGAACTCTTTACTTTTACAAATTTTTCCCAATAGACGAGTCTCGTCAGGCACATAAAAAAAAAAAAAAAAAAATCTATCGTTAAAGCAGTAAATGAATGCAATAAGTATACAAATATACTTTTCAAACAAAATTTCATTGAAACAACACAGTACGATCAATGCAGATATAATATCATAGTTGTTCATCAGAGATTTTTTAACACGGAAAGTAGAACTTTTTTCCAGCATTCTATTGCAAAAGAACAAGAAATTAAACTCCGAATAGGATAAGCATTACTATACTCTTAAAATAAATATTCGAATTCCAAAAATGCTCCTAGATCACAACAATGTGAAACTTCCATTAGAACATAAAAGTTATTCGTCAAAATCTTTATCGAAAATTTCTTTTGCTAGGAACATAGCTGACCGCGTTTTCCTGAGGATAGTCGCATACATTTATCTCCCACGCATACAAAATAAAAAGAAAATACAAGAACAAAAAAATTGAATGTTTCGGAGATCATTAATCTTAGTAAAGCCAAAAGGCGTACATAAAATCAAATCAAAACGCTGATGTCCGTAGGAAAAAAAAACTTACCGAACAGAATCGAACTTTAGAGCAGCATCGTTTCGGGCCTCACCCCCCAAATCGAATCACACTCCCCATTTCACTGATTGCTGTTTGACCGATTGGGGCCAAGACCCAAAAGACGGTCCTGTCTGAGCATTAGCAGGGGTGCCGCCGCCCATTCTCAAGGGGGTAGTGCAACCTGCCCGCCCGGAACTTTGAGCAAGATGGATGGGGCTGACTCGCATGCTACATCGTCAAATTAAAATCTAGTTAAGAGCCTCTAATGAGTAACCGAATGTCGTATTCCTCTTTCTGGATGAAGGCTTGGTGTCTTTTTCAGCCTCTTTTGTGCTCTACTGGATTCATCTTGCTTGTCAAAATGGCTGGTTATATGACATGATGATCAACATTTGAAGTTCAGTTTTTCGTCGACTGTCAACGCTTGATTTAGCTAAAAGCTTTTTTTTCTTTATTTTTCCGGTAAAGGTTTTTCATGAAACTTCTAAGAAGATCTTTGCTAAAAGAAGTTGGCATACTTTATACGCAGGGATGCTCACCCCTTTGGAAGAGCAAGGGCGCAGCTCCCCAAGAGCAAGAGTCCTGCTCCCAAAAAAGAGAAAAATACGCCTCAAAATTACCCCTCGAAAAATTTTAATGGTGCAGTGTGTGCCATGACCCCCTAGTACGTCATGCCTATGACCGTTCGAATTGTTCATGAATCAAAAACGGACTTAACAAAAACGGTTTAAATAAGACAAATAAGTAAATAAAATTCAGTTCGGAAAATAAAACCAGACTTTAAATGCAAAAAATATTAGCAGAAATAAAACATCCAACCCCTCTCTAAATCTATATCAGCGCTGAAGTCCCCATGATGTCACCCCCTGCATTTATGGGGGATGGGGAGTGTAGATTAGATTCCTTTAGTTCTGGCTGCGCTTGGTTATCTTAAAAATTAGAATTCCTTTTTTCAGATTGTCGTCAGTCAAAGAAAGGGACGTTGGGAGGCATGGCTTTTCTTTGGTGGCAATCAGCTTTTCGTGAGCAGTTATATTTACATATGATACGATATTTATCGGTTAAAGTACTTCGAAGTAAATAACATAAGACGTTTCGTTCAATGTCACACACACATGTTCACACATGCCCTTTTGTGAAAAGAGCCAAATGCAGATTGTGAACTAACAGATTCAGTTACACACCCTTCTCCACTCACACACACATATTTTTATCAGGGAAGCCACCACCGAAGGGTAATAACGCACCGCCTCAAGAGCAACAAGAGTCCCCTTATAGCGAGAGCCCCCCAAAATAAGATCAAAACCCTCTCGAATTACCCTCCTAAAAATTTCAAAGGCACAATATGCGCCACAGGGCCCGATCCGTTTAAATACACCCATAAACATGTAAAAAAAGCAAAAAAAAAAAAAAAAAAAAAAAAAAAAAACCCAGCCAAATACTTATTCTGATATTAAATAAAACTTTATGCTGCTCCATAAATCTCGACACATTGGAATAAAAGAACATTTGACCAAAATCGAACGCAAACACTAATATTTAATCATTTTCACACGGAAGGGAAATAAGAGCTTGTCCTGACAAACGGTTGGAGGACACGGATTTTGCGTGCAGGTACGTTGTAGCGCGCGCGGAACATTGATTTACCCACTATCTGATACGGTTAATCGGTTCTGTACTTTAAGCTGCTGCCACCATGCAACGGTTTTTAAATAAAAGGAGCAGGTCATTAAGCTGCACACTACCATTAATTGGCCTTTAAATAAAACAAAAAAGGCTGAATACGAGGTTGTTTCGAATACTAATTTTCTCATGGACATACGTACTAGTAGTCTGAAATAAAAAAAAAAAAAAAAAAAAATCGTTAAAAAAAAAAAAAAAAAAAAAAAAAAAAAGATAAACTGAATGAAGAAATCGTTAAACACGTGATGCGCTTTACATATTTATATGTATCAAAAAGGAAATACAAAACTGATAACTTACATCATGCGAGCACAAAAATATTGCCAATGGAACAAAGTTCTTGAGCATGGAAAACGAAAGGATAATCAAAAGCACTATTGCAACCAGAATTTACCTTCTGAGGGAAGGGAAAGAGGGGGGGAGAGATTCAAAACAGTTTTTTCATGCATCTTAACCATCGTATTAGATTGACGATAAAATGAAAACAAAGCCCCCCCGCCCCCCCTATGTGTGCTCCCGTTCAGAATGAACTGTTTGTTCTCCAGCTCCTGAGACGGAGCGCGAAGAACTTCTCAAAGTTGTAATTTTTTTATGATTCGCGCTAAAATTGAAAAAAGGAAAAAATGTTAATCCAGAAATGAAGCTGAGAGTAAAAATGCTTTTAAGGTATCTGTTTCTTCTTCTACACATATATATATATATATATATACCACATTGATTTTTCTTGCAAGACAGTTCAGTTGCATTTTTTTTTTCTTTCTGTCTTTACTCTTCCACTTTTTAATATTTTACTCTATGTTTTAAACACTTTTTAACTACAGTCAACTCTCTATAACTTGATGTAACAAGGGACCTGCTATATCTTTAGAGTTATTGGTAGTTCGAATTTTAGGAAGTGCTCACGCTTTCTCACAGGGGCGGCATTTCACCATTTCATTTGGGGGGGGGTCGAGTTTCTTAAATATGTATAACCCCAAAGCGAAACCATACACACATTAGCTAACAAGAAGTTGTCATAAAATCGGTTTAATATGAATAAAATTAGTGTTTAGAAACAATTAAAATTTTGATTCATTTACTAAAAAGTTATCATACAAAACATCTTGCTACTAAAGTTTTTATACCTTTTGGAAAAGTTATAATGCTTGATTTTTGGAATTCGGAAGAGCAGGGAATCATGTCACTAATGTATCAGTGCTCAATGTCTGCTGTTTTACCAGTTCAGCTAAATGGAAAAAGTTTTTTTCCCCTTTGCGCTTCGAAAATATTTCTCTAACTTCCTGAGACATTAAAAAAAAATCTTTCTCTACTAGCTGAGCTGTTTGTAATAGTTAAAAAATGATTGAAGTATTACAAAGTTATGTATGAAAACACTTTTTATATCTTGCTCTTCAAAATCACCCAGGTTACTTCAAAAACTGTGAGGGGCTTAAACTTTTCATCAATGAATAATCTAGTCATGTCGGCGCTTTCAGCTTCAATGAGATATCGTCTGCCTCCAGCTCTGTTATTCACTCTTCCAGGCTGATGAGTCCATAACAAGGGCGAAACTGCAGTCTCTGGATGTGAAAACCATTCTGTCGGTATATTGCTTTGAATTTTTCTTGCCTCATGCTAAAAATTTTACTCACAGTTGAAACATTTTGTTTTTCGTTTTCAAAATCCAATCCAATCATATAATAATCCCAGCCAATCATACAGAAAAATAATTATCATCAAATCTTGTGTTAATTTCATTTGAAACTGAATCTATTACTTCATACAAAATATTCAAAAACCAATGTTTAACTTCACATCATCATGTGAATTTTTGTCACTTTTTTTTTTTTTTTTTTTTTTTTTGCGCCTCTTTAAAATTGACTCGAAGGAAGAATTTTTTGGAAAAACTTCACGATTGATTGAAATATACATCTATAAAAAATCTATTTTCAGTTTCAATTGTAGATTCAACCGTGGTAGTTGGTGCACAGATCAATTGTAGATTGAACTGTGGTTTGAATAGTCGAGTAGCGGATTGAAGATATAGATTTTGATAGAGTATAAAGCATTTTTCAAAAACGTTTTCCTGATGCAAACAAAGTGGATAAAAATTCAAACGAAGTCATACATCCTAAAGGGCATGAGCTTTTTCACCATTGAAAGAATCGTTTTGCAATTGTTCTTCCAGTCATCAAATCACTGCTTTGAAGTTAGAGAAATGTTTTTATCGTTTTAACTCTTGAAGACCATCTTGTGTCACTCCGCGATTGCATAATTATAGAGCCCCATAAAAGGTATTTGGTTGATATGTCTTTTTTTTATTCAATAATCACATGCATTTTTAAGAAGTTTCTATTAAAGCATTATAAAGTATTGAGCAGCTGAAAAGTGTTTCGAGCAGAAGAAAGCGATGAACACTCATTAAATAAATATACACTTAAAAATGAGCGTAAAAGTGAATGTAAAATATCAAGGAATTTTTTGTGTGAAAACCATGCAGCCACACCACTTTTTACGAGCCTTGTAGATATACCATCGTTACACTGGGCACACAAGTGTGAAATATTTAGCCTATATGAGGCAATGTCTTCTTTCGTTAAAATTAACCATTGTTCTCTGTCAGTTGTCTATGTTGTGAAAAAGCCGAAAATACTTCATAAATTTCTAAGTTATCATCCAAATAACGAAAAACACTTTTTCTAGTCTGAGAATGTCTCGAGTTTCATCAAATAGTTGCTGAGAACCAGCGAGATTTCCTTTCATGAACATTGATTTCCGACTTACATAAATTGAATTCACCCACTTTCTATCATTCTGCTCAAAAAATTTGGGGGTGCAACCGCCCCCTCTTGACCCCCCTATTTGCCGCCCCTGCTTTCTCATGAGTTTGGGACCCAATAAAAAAATTCGAGATCAAAGAATAGGCTTCGAGTTATCCTGCACTTTCTAAAACAACGTTTAATGTGAAACTAAATTAAGAGTAAACTTTTCCCGGGAGATCGAATGTGGGGCTGGAGGAGAGCGGGGGGGGGGGGGGGGGGGTATATTTTATTGATTAACCTTTGACTTATCGTTGAATCATTCAAAAAACAGAACATCCGAATTGCAACTGGTATTTAATCGTTCCGCCAAGCATTAAAAAAAAAAAAATTCAATTTATTATTATATAATAATAATCTATTTATGCACTTATATTTTGCGAAAAAAATCTAAAACGCGTAAATATGTGAAGCGCGATAACAAGACGAGTTTATTTTCACTTGCATTCAATAAGCAAACGATGCTGAGCGAAAAATTTCCAACCCACTTTTTCTTCGAATAAATATCATTTAAGGTGTAAGTACGTAGAACGGAATAGAAAACGAAATCCCACTACTCGTTTAAAATGGACCGCCGATGTGATATTATACGCCTGCTCCCGCTCTCTCCCACGAAATAGAATATTTTCCAAAATTCCGTTCTAAGGTTCGAAATCTTTTTTGGGTTTTTCGTAGTCTTTATTGAATCTATTTACGGCTCTTTATTAACAGGGATCAGTTGCGAGAGCGAATTGGGCGATGTAAGTGCCATCTGGGAGGCACTTTGGAAATTAAATTTGTGTTCCTATTTTTTAACTCATAGCCTTTACTTCCGTCTTGATGCTTTTTTAAGATATTTAATGTGTTTTGAATCGAAAATAAAAAGGAATGTGAAAGAATTTGACATCATCTGTTCGTTTTTTCGATAAAAATATTTATTATATTACAAGACATCAACAATGGAGTAAGCAATTAAGAATTTGCATTACATTTCCAATTGGGAGCAAAGAAATGCATTACAACTCGTTAATTTAATTTAAAAGGGCTAAAATCGAGTTATTAGATAATTGTCTGAGAATGAATTTGGTCAAGAAATTGCATACGAAAAATAATTTTTATAAAAATGCAATCGAAATCAGTGTGCGGGGAGAAGTAAAGATGAGGGGACCGTCAGTTAGGGATTCAGGGGGATAGGGGGGAGGGGCTCAATTTTTCTTTGGATTTGAGAAACGTATGTATTTACATTTATATGGGTGTGTATTTTGCTGCCTTTCGGCTAAATATGTTTTGACTTTTGCTCCCCCTATCAAAGAAATTTTAAATGAGGGTGGGGGGGGGGGATATTTACTTTTTTGAGGAATAATATGCACACTAGTGAGAGAGAACTTTTTTTTGAAAGGTGCTATTAATTATATACACAACGTTAAAGATATTAAAAGAGTTTTAATTGATTTTTTTCATTTGGTACGTGACTATAATATTTCGGAGTAATTAACGCGATGAAAAAGAGAGAAAAAATTAATAAAAAGCTCATTATCATGTAGCTGACTGAGCCGGCCCGTCATTTAGGGGGGGGAGGGTTCAATTGCCCCCTGATTTTGAAAAACTAACGTTTTCACTACAAGTAGTGCGCGTGGTTTTTGTTGTTTTCCGATTACATTTGCTAAGGGGTGCACACCCCTTGCCCCCTCCCCCCCCGCTAAAAACAGAAAAAATATTCCTTACATCACTAATATTTGCTTCTCATGTTTTACTTTTACATTTTATTGGAACTTTTGCTGCTTTTTTTCAATGATTTGATACATTAATTTGGTAGATTACTTTACATTTTCATGGTTTAATTTTTTTAATTGAAGGAATATTTTACGTTTTTTGGGAGGAATATTTTACATTCCAATATATGTATACTTTACTCTAGTAGAGATTATCCATAGCTCGTAAGAGGAATTTGTTCTCGTTTTGTGTTGGAGCCTCGACACCTTGAACTGCACCAGATCAAGTGAATTTCGTGATTTTTTTTTTCATTGCAGAACACCTTGGAGAAAATTTGATTTCCTATGTGGTCTCAAAGGATGGCTGTCTCGGAGTTGCATATTGAATAGGCAAAAACCAGGAACATTCTTATCAGGCAGCTGGAACTAGAACCTGGAACCTCCTGGTTTTGAGCTAAATGCGTCACCATTGAGTCACGAATCAAGTGCTCTTCAAATATAATTTACAATAAACGATGCTATGGAGGTGCGGACTAAAAGGTACATTCTAACTATAATTATGCGCAGAATTTGTGGAAACGTACAGAAAAGGTCTGTGTGGAATAAGAAATTACGATGCTTGCTAATAGGGTCTATAAATTTCCGTAGATATACTACCGAGAAGCTACATTTGAATAAATATATGTTTTTGGAAGTTTGAAAAAAAAAAAAAAAAAAACTTTCCATGATACGACGGCTATAATCGTTCGAATTCCTGTCTCCCAAGTTGTCGACTCGAGTTCGATCCTCTGGTCACAGTTGATCCTTCCCCCTGGTCTCTTCATTCCTTAGGTATAGATGAAATGAACTTTTAATTCGCTAGGAGAACTGGAATATTTAACTAGTATCAGAGTAGACACTTGGCCTAAGCAATTGTTATTCGACACCTCAGGCTTAAAGGCTACAGGGATATGGATACTACTGATTAGCCACCAGGCGAGGGCAGAATTTCATTTCAGCAAAAGATTAGAATTCACAAGCATTCATTACTGTTCCACATAACGAGCTCTGTTTGATTAATGTAAGGTGTCATGTCCTTTGTGACAACAGAAATATGATTACAATTAGGCGTTCCGTCGTTTTTTCATAAAAATAATTTAAAGTTGGAGAAGTATTCTTAGAAGTCTAAGAAATGTCTTCATTATTCTGAAATGGGACTCTGAACAAGGGCACTAATGGGTTAAAGTTGATGACATCATTTAAAGTGCGGAAGTCCATACAATTAAACTAGATGAAATAATTTCGCCACAATGGCCCGACGCTGTCTTGACATTTTTTCTTTGTTGAAAACTAAAAGAACAACAGAAATAATACAAAAAGGGAAAACTATAACGGCAAAGAGCTGAAAATTCAATGCCTTTTAACATGTTCTTTGTGTATAAAATAAAACTAAGCCCAATGAACACTACTTTATGTCGGCAGTTAACCCTAGCATATGCCTGCGATATCTTCCCAAACGAAGAAGCGTTCTATGCCGGCAATTTCGAAAGCTCATTACATTCAAATTATCCCTATTTGCTGCCGCATGTGAAACCATCTCGTCACCTTTAGGAGACAGGAATTCTTTTTTGAAAGCAGAAAAGGCGGCAATGATTTTCGGGAAATGAGGGTTTTTAATAGGGTTAATAATTCACGCGCCATTTTTTTTTCTGCCTCTCCATCCGGAGAAGATCGAGAGCATTACTGTAGGTTGGCGGTCATTTCTAGCGCGCAAAAGCGACCCAAGTGAGAAAATATCCGCCAATTATGCAGCAAAAGCAGCGTCATAACGCGCCGAGCTTAACGCTTGACGTGCGTGGAAGGAAACACAAGAAGACGAAGTAATGCTTGGAACTTTATCGGTCTGATGCAGGAATTTGAGGAGGAAAATGGCGTGAGCATGCTTCACCGCAGTGGGTCACAATTAACTTTCGGTAAAACAACCATCCGAGGCATGCAATTAACTATTTTAAAATGAAGAGAAAAAGTATGATCAATGTTATCATTATTTCTTAACGAGCATTTCGAATAGTTTGTTTTAAATGTTGCGCCATTTTTCTCGGTTTATGATATGCATGGCAGTATTAAGTTAATAACGAATTCATCAGAATTTTATGAATTTTTTTTAGGACACATAATCCCGTCGATTTTCTCTGTCCTTAGTAACTAATAAGGGGTGTTGAGCATTAATGTTTTTCTGTTATATAGTAACTGAGTGATGGCGTCGATGGAATTATAATTTATACAAATTTCTCTCTACAAGGGGTTTTTTGGGGGAACCGTCCAGAGCTGAGCGAAAAATCGTTTAAATCGGAAATTTAAAGAAAAAAAAGTAAATAAAAAGAAAAGCCACGTAACCCAAATAAAAAAGGCCCTTGTATTCTCAAATTATTAATGCTCAGTGTTTAAATATTTAAACGTGTATCTTTGTCAAAATCTTTAACAATTGTCAGTTTTAAATTTGAAAAAAAAAAAGCTAAAGATTTGTTTTCAAGTTAAAAATTTTAAATAATTTTACTATTTTTTTTTCTCTCTTTTTATTTAAAAGCACATCAACAACACACTTGAAATATTATTATTATTTTTTTTAATATGTATACATGTTGTTTTTGAAGCGTGCAGTAATTTTTTGAAATATGTAATGGGGGTTTAAATAATAATGAAAACGAAAGAAAATTCAAACTGGCAGCACATAAAATACACCGCCAGCTCAGTTGTTCCATAACTTACTGGAAAAAAAAAAAAAAAAAAAAACTTGGCATTCGTTTAAATTTTGACGGCTTGAATTCAAACTATGTTTTTTCCAGTCATGAATTGCGATAGAACCCTACTCGTTGGATTTCTTGTTTCTACTGACGGCTCTTATCGCAATCATAATTGCGGAAAACCAAATTTGAAGTCAAGACGTCGTAGTATAAATATACGTGCAAAATATTCTATAATTTTAGTACGGATTGATTGTTAAAAATATGGAAGCAAAATTCTGGATAGGCAACCAATTTCAATTCTTCAACTTCATTACCGTACAACATAGATAAAAAATGTTCTCAAAAAGTTTATTGTTTTCTTTCCTGAAACTTATAACGACACAAAAGGATCGCTAATTTCTTTCGCATTTGGGAAGAAGTCGTAAACTAAAAAAGGTTGGCAACCACTTGTTTACTACAGCGCGGTTTCTTGCTTTCTTTGCAGCGATTCTGCGCTGGCAGAGAAACAACTTTTACAGAAATCATTCCGTGTATCAGCTTGAAATAAGAGTAATTTTCGATTATAAGTATGTTGCTTTATTAGGTCATAGATTCCCTATTTTGAACGGTTTTGTGATTGTAATAATTATATGCTATTAGGAAGCTCGTACCTAGCAGTGATCTGCTGTTTTCGGCTCCTATTGTTACTTTTATTTATAAATTAGTAATAGAGTGGTTTCCTTCAGTCAAAAATACTACTTTTAGTCATTAAAATGAATAGAATGAGCAAAAAAAATAAAATAAATAAAACGGACCCAGAAAATACTTTTATTTTCCCAAATTGTTTTTTTAAATTACTTTTTTAAAATGTTCGATTTTTCAAACAAGGCGCCACAAATGATGCACTTTGCCGCTTCTTTCTACTATGTTTCCACGTTACGATAATCAAAGCAGCGAATTAAACATTGCGCTTATATTTTGCACTGTGAATGGCAACACTGAATGGCATTTCATCGTTTGTGATGTCATCGGCAGAAGCCGTAAACAATGAAAGCGCTCCGATTTAAGTATTTTTTAAAAAATATTAAACGTAAACAAATTTATCAAAAAATGGTCAGATCTTATGATTTTAAGCACGCTCTTTCAGAAAAAAATACTTTAATTTTGGAAACGACGCCATTGTGATTATAAAACAAGGATTGTTAAAAATTTTAGTTTGGTAAAATTAAGTTGCAATCAAATGCTTTGTTCTTTGATTTAGCGCAATTTATTCGTGTTTGGCGATGAGATGAGTGTAAACATTTTGTTGCTTTGATGTATAAATAAGTGACAATAAAAGACATAACATAAGTGAGCTGTGACTTGATATTGCTCCCTTTATGAAAAATAATTTTATTTTTATGGTAGTTTCTTAAAGTTAAAAATAAAAGGAGGGGGAAAAAATTGCGCAGACTTTTGAAAATGAAAAACAAAATTAAATTTTGTTTCTTCTAATCACAATCGAATAAGATTCCGTTAAGTAAGGTTTTCCGATGATTACGCGCTAATAAGGTTTTAAAATTCAAAACTTTTCAACTGGAAACTTCAATTTTATTTTATATCAATAGTAAAACTAAGGGGATCCACCTTCTACTCGCGTGTGAAAATTGAAATTTTTAATGCTTTTTCCCCAAGGATGTCCTGTAGACTTTATTAGTTTAATTCATATGTGCGTTCCCTTAAGGTTTAGGGGCGTGAGACAAAGCGAATGGCTTTTACTAGAATTAATATTGACCTGGTAGACATTGATAGTCCGGATGAGATAGGGAGTAAATGTTAACAAAATTAAAAGAAAAAAAAAAGTGAAAGTCGCAATTTGTTAAAGCAAAATTAGTGACAGTAGTAATATCATAGATATTCGCAACTCCAGAGCTCGAATACGCTACCTTGCGGTGATTAACAACAATACCGAAAAAGGTAAAACATTCCATTCCACGTGTTTTCTTTCTGGTAAATTACAGGCTTCAGACAGTTTGTTGTGTAATGTAATTTCAGATGAATAGAAAAGAAAGTTTCCCACAAACACGATGAAAAAGTACTGTCATTCACTAAGCTTCAAAGCAAGTTATAAATTCCGGCATTTGTTTGTTTTACCTTTTTCATCCGCCATTAGACAGTGGTTGCAGCGCCCACTATAGTTCATTGGAATTGCGAACTAGTGACAATTGTAAATATTCTTTAAGAAGCAAAGCCCCTTACAACGTAAACTAAAGTGTTAAAAAGAACACAACCAATTCAGAACACACAATTTTATCTAAATTAAACTAAATACGGTCCATTAATAATTTTCGTTATCTCAACTTAGTTCACTATACATAAAGATATAAATTGTTAAACTTTCCACGCCTTAAAATTAAATAGTTTTGTACGAAGATAAGATCTTAAATTTTTTAAAAAAAATTTGAGATTTAAATGTTTTTTTATCCAGTTAACTCAGAGAAATTTTGCTCCTTCCAAAAATTTTAATTTAAAGTCAAGCAATTATTCTTGTGTATAATAAATTTTGAGAAGAAATCGGTGAGCGAATATTAAGCCACCCTTACAACTCGGCTAAAAAGACGACAACCCGACAATTTCTCCGTTACTTGATGGAATTGTCCGCACTTCATTTTATAAGTTATGTCTACTAAATTATGTTAAAAGGACACAGGTTGTAATGAGATTTACGCGGTACATTTTGGCACATCCCGTAATCTAGTTTATTGCTTATATTTTTCCAAAAAAAAAAAATCATTCTTGGAGGTTTCAACTATTTTTTCCTTTTTAGAAATTCTAAAAAGAACAATTGCTGAAACCTCTTGACGAAGACAGATTTTTTTTTTCTCCATAAGTAAAATAATTACAATTTTAAAAGAATATTTTCGTATCAAATGAACTAACATTTTTTCTTCCTGCTGGACTCATTGATTTTGTTCAGTCCTTATTAGCCGCTTGCCAGTCGCGAAACGTGGTCAAACCGTATCGCTGACAATTAGAGTTTACTAAAACAACAAGGTCTGGAATGGGAAAATATGACAGTAAATACAGGGGTGCACCCATAAGAGCAAGGACCCCCCCCCCCCCCCAAGAGAAAAATACCAATCAAAACACCCCTCCCCTAAAAACTTCAACAACGCAATACGCGCCATGACCTCTCCTAGGTGGGCCCTCTGGTAATTAAATTATAAACCTTTGCAAAAAGGGTAGCACTCATGACAAAACTTAACAAGAAGAATATAAGTTGAGTTATTGATAAGTTGAGTTTTTTAATGAATCAGCATGAGAAAAAAAGGAGCCAAACTTTTAATACAGGTAATGCAATATGGTCGCAAAAATTTTATGCCCACTCTATAAGCAAAATGCTTTCTTTAAAACAAATAACATGCAAGAACTTAAATTTAAGGTGCAAAATGGCATTCAGTAGAATACGTTTGGTTAAGAACCGAGAACTTCTTCATTAACTTTAAAACGCATTCCATGACAACTCCCCTCCTTCTTATAACTACAACACATGATAATAACTGAACGCTTAAACGCAATTTAAAAGTAGAAAAGAAGAAAATTACTTTCGCGGAGAATAAGACAGTCAGCAACAATGTAATTGGGTATTTCTATGCACATTAATGTCATCTTCTTTTGGCACATTTTTTCCCCTTTTCCCTTAATCCAAGCAATCATTACATTAACAAACACTGACACCACAATAGCGACTTAACTCACTTTAGCTACCAGTTGCTTTCCATGGAATCCACCCCGTAAGTATTTCCCCTCCCGATCGCCGCGCCATCTGTTGTGGTACCGGAACGTCAATTAAGATCCAATCCTTAATTAGCAGTCTCCAGGATGTGGGGATATTCTTCGAAACCCGACTTTCAGAATTTGGTGCGAGGTTTTTTTTTTCCCACCAGTGGCAGCAGGTTTGAATTATCACCAGAGGGCGGTGTAAAGAAACGGCGAAGTAATTAAATTGAGGGCTAAATATTGTCATTAAATTGTCGTTGGCAGGTCCGTGATGATCGCCATGTGTTTGCTATTTTTTTCTTTTTCGTCATGTTTCTCGCAGTTTTCTCACTTTTCTTTCCTCCTTCTGTTTCTCAACACTACTCGCCGTGATGTGCTACATTAGCGAACGGCTTTCAGTAAAAATTCGAATTTTCTTTAATGTTCGATCCGACAATGAGTTCTACTAAAAGGAATTGCCCTAACGAGCGGTGCTAGAAATCATAGTGTATTTTCCAAGAATGTAAAGCGGATGATAAGAAAATCAAGCCGTATTTTAGTATTGATTCGAAAAAAAGTATTTTGTATCATTTCAAACAATCCATTATAAACATGAAATAAAAATGCATGTGAAAAAAACAAACATAAAGACAAACAAAAATGTAGAAAAGTGCATTATTGATAATTTTGACGAATAAAGTGCAGGTTATGATTAGGATTTCGTCTTTTCATGATACATACTTTTGTTTTGTAATAACCGTATTAATGTATATTTCGGCATTAAAATAAATGTTAAATAAAATAATCCATGAAATAACTATTTAATTAAATTTTTTCAGGTGAAAAAAATAGTCATGAAAAGCCTGAAAATATGAGAGAAAGAACAATTTATTACTTGTTTAGTGAAATAACTAATACCTTAGAACAAAGCCATTTTAATAGTGTAACAAGGCCATCTGAGTTGAAAAAACAGAGTTGGAACTGACCAACCATAAATGACATTGTACATGATTCCTTTTGCGTCAGCCGTATAACTGAATAACTACAATAATATTCATTATTAAATTGCTTTATTACGCTTTAAATTTCATCTGTTTTACTAAATACATTATTGAAGAACGTTTCCAAAAATTTATTATTTTTGTAGCTTGTTACTGCCTAAATAAATGAAAGAAAAAAAACGAATGAAACTATGTTGACGACTGGTCGAGGAAATGAGAATTAAGATAAAGGTGTGTTGCTGTTTGCGGACAGACGATGATCCGTGCTATGGTGTGCTCTGATAAGTTGAGGCATAACCTTGAAAGTGTTTAATTCTTTATTCTACTTCTTTTAAACAAAAATCGATACACAGATGGAGAGAAATAGAAAAAAAAAAGATAAATAAAAATAGGCATAAATGAATAGCTATGTAGACAAATAGATAGATATAGATTGGATGGTTAAAAATGGATAGAAATCGAATTAAATATTGATGGATAAATAAATACAAATATTGCGATGAATGAAAAATATTTTATTTTTAAGGGCACTGTACTCTTATAAATTCTGTTTCTTCACAGGAAATATTACAACTCTCTTATCCCCCTTCCCACCTGCTACGCCACTGGTCTACCCTGTAATTCAAGCTTTCGAAGTCCGCGTTCCTGTCTCTTCAGTCCTCCACCGCAGTCTCCGGAATTCTAAGAAATAAAATATCGATACGAAGCATCGCTTTAATCGGCGGTTCTCATATCGCGATTAAAGACAGCGCGAGGGGATTCTTAATCATCGAAATCGATGCGGTGCTCGAGCACCATTGCTACGAGAAGAAAATAAAATGGCTAGAAGATGGGACGGCTGCTTGTTTACAGATGCGGTTTGCAGCCGCCAATTTACCGCCTACATGACTCTAATAGCGAATTGGACGACGAATAACAGGCACGGTTCCCGCTCCAAAGACCAATCAATGAAGAAGCAGAGGAGACATTTTTTAGAGCATTAGCACTCGCAGAGCATCGCCGGAGCAATCTTTTCTCGGGGCTCAAGGGAAATGCAGTTCTTTTTTACTTACTTATGACAGGCATTTAGTTTTAAAAGGAAACATCATTTTTAAAAGCAGTTTATTACTTCCTTTTACAAAAAAGGAAATATTGTATTCGCGAAAAAATTTTCACTCAAAAAAACAACCTTAATTTCCATTTTACTCACCCCCGAATGAATATTGAGTTCTTTTTCTCGACTCGACCACACGTGGATAAGTGCTCAAGAACGTATAGACACGCGAAATATCCATAATGACGATTCCCGAGTTAACTACAACGAATTTTCATCGTGACGCCTCTATGTACGTATGTATGTCGCATAACTCAAGAACGGTATGTCCTAGAAAGCTGAAAATTTGTTACGTAGACACCTAGTGAGGTCTAGTTGTGCACCTCCCCTTTTAGTTGCATTCAGGTGTTTTTAAGGGGGTGTTTTGCCCCTTTTTGGGGGGAAATCATTGTTAATTTCGATGTAAACTCAAGTGGTGTTATAATTTGGAGATATATCGCCAGTCTCTTGGTCGCCAAATTTTTGTCGCCAATTTGGAGACAAATTTGGCATTTTTTTTTTTTTAATCTGTTTCAATTTGGCCACTATTGGTGATATTTAGAGAGTAAAGTATTGAATCACATTAAAATTGCTAGTAATTGGGAAATGACATTAAATTGAAGTAAAAGGAAGTCATGTGAATGCACACATCAGCTCGTTTAAAATATATATTGCAGATGCATACACAATCGAAACTCTGGGGTAAATCACCACCCTCGCTTTATGCACTTAATTTATTGTGTATTTACCTCCTCCCATGACCATATCAAAGACACTAGGGGATACAACAGAGTTATTCCACTTGAACAGATGCATCAATTTTACGCAAAACACCCTACCAAGACCCCGAAGACCGAGATGGCCTGATCGGTAAGGCGTTGGACTCGTAACCGAAAGATCCCGGGCTCGATACCACCGGTCGAAGATCCCCCGTGTTCGTTAATGTTGACTGGGGAACGTTAAATCTGTCGTGGTTTCAAAATCCTCCAAGTGAACCAGAGCTCAGTAAACGAATCCCCCTCCCCCAAAAAAAGTTAAGGCACTCTTTGAACAGATCAGAATTTCGTGCAATGTACCGACAGATCAATTATCCCATTCAGAGACTTCGTGCTTGACTTGGACTCCTCAATCTAGAATATTAATAGGGAATAATCGAGCTGGAGACAGATTTCATTGAAACTGAGAGTGCCCACAAACTGGGCGTTAACGTACTGCTAAATAACAAGAAATATTTAAAACATGAAAATATGTTATATCAATTTTAAACGAATTTAATGCAACCGGACTTTAATAATATTAATATCACTTGCAGTATCAAAAAAATAAGTTTCTTTAATTCTGATTTCAGAGCATTTTTTCAGCAGGTAAAGTTGTTGAATACAAACTGCATCGAGTAAAAATATGATTTTCTGTATTCCAAGCTAATATTCTTTTTCTTTTTATCACATGCAATGAAACGGACTTTCAATCAATATATATTTTTTTTTAATCAAAAACACATCAAGGAAGAAAAAAAAAGTTACAACGTATCTGCAACTTGAAAAGCATTAAGGATAGGACGCAGTAAAATAAATGAGCCATAAAACGTGTTAATAGCATTTTGAATAAATCAAAAATGTTTTTCATGAGTACATGTATTCTTGTTCTTGCCATGGTCTTCAAAAGTCTGCGAAATCTTAAGTTTTAAAAATAACAGTGTAAATATTTATTTCCCAGTTATTAATCTAAAATAATTTTATTAAAATGATTTTACTGCTTTTGTTTGAAAACATAACACGTGAAGTATTTATTTTTTTGATAGCTATAATATTATTTTTAGTACTTGCACTTTTGGTTTTTGTGTTTAAAATAAAGGCTTAAATAAAAAAAAAAAAAAATAAAAATAATCAATCAACTGGAGGGGGAGAACAAGTTGTTTTCTTTGCAGCGTTACTGTACCGACAAAAAAACAATTTTTACAGAGCTCATTTGGCGAATCATCTATTTTGCGATTCGCTAGGAATCAAAAGCCGACTCAAATATTGTGACAGTTTGAGACTTTCGTGCTTAGCGATTTTACCCGGTCGCTGGTACCCGCACGGCTTTGCCCGTAATAGAAAATTAAAAGGTCTTTTGGTTCGCCAGCATATTTACAAATAATGTACGGTGATTTTTCTCGCGAATTGGCTTGTGCCCATGTTACGGTTCCACGTTATGATAATTTCGTAATTTACGCGTCCATCTTATGATAATTTTGTTTTTAAAATTGGAATAAAAAATAACTACATCGAATTTACGAAAAATCGCTTCGAGGTGCACACATAATGCCACATAATGCTACAAACTAACTTTGTGCCAAATTTCATGAAAATCGGCCGAACGGTCTAGACGCTATGCGCGTCACAGAGATCCTGACAGACGGAGATCCGGACAGAGAGACTTTCAGCTTTATTATTAGTAAAGATAAAGATGTATCAGTGTCTTTACGTAATTTCGTAAATAATTTAGTGTAAATATTTGATATTTATGACTAGTTTTAAATATTTTAAGTTTATTAATAAAAATTATTTATAAATATTTTCTCCGGTTACTAAAGTTAGAGATTGATTGACTAAATAAGAGTGAAGTGAATTCAAAAGCATTATTTTCAATGCAAGCAGGTTTTTTTTTTTTTTTTTTTCTCTCCCAGAATTTAATATTAAAGCGAGGACTTGATTTTCATTGTAGTCTTTTAGTAATACTTTTATCATTATTATTTTTTACTTTAGGAAATGATTACAAGTTAAAAATCGGAAAAAAAAAATGTTGCAGAATAAAGTTAGTAAATTTAATGCAACTTCCTACGGAACAATTAAAATGTGTTCGTACTCTATAACTTGTTTGTGCTATTTTTGTTATAGGAATACAAATAGAACGGTATAAAAAGAATGTGTTTGAATTTAAAATATTTCTCTTAAAAACAGAATAAAAATATCAGCAACAAAAGAAACAAAACCTAAACCTTTAAAACAAAATGTCTAAAAATTTGAGAGAATGAATTGGTGTCTTTTTTTTTTTTTTGAGTAAATTTTATTTTTGGTCGCTTAAAATGATACATTTTTTATTCAAAAGTTGTTTTTATTGTTGAAAAGCGTATGATTTCAAGCATAAGACATTGAGAGTAAAGTAATCTGTGTAAAAACTCGATAATAAAAATCCAGAAAGCAGTCTCGTGTAGTTCTGGAAGAACTTATTGCTCTTGTCTACAAAATAACAGTATCCTCTCAGTCATACAGCCATTATATGACATATTTTAGTATTTATGAATGCTAGTAAGTATGAATGCTATTTAAAATTGATTTAAAATTGACATACTTCTCATAGTAAACTCTACCACCAGACGCTGTTTCATTGCATATTCATTGTTTTCGTTTCTTGCAATGAATCAACATGAGGCCTATAAAAGTGTAATAACAATAATTTCTTCCTCTACACATTTTCCTGAAATTTTTTTAAAAACAATTTAGTACAATTTCGTCGAATAAAAATGACGTACAGTGTAGAAATAAGAATATTGTCTACGTTACGGCACAAACTCAATAATAGGGATACAGGGAGAGGGTCAGGGGGATCATGACCCCGCCAAACCGTCGACACTATTGTACAACTACATTGTGTTAAAACAATTTATGAACAAAAGGTAAACGATTGCAGTAATATCTTTAATTTATTTTAAAAGTTCAAAAGTAAACATTTGAAATATTACTTTATTTCGTTGCTTACCAAATTAATTAGTAAGGTTTTTTCCCCATTAGGTGTATTATTCCAAGTCGGATTGGTGCTTTTTTTTTGGCACCCAAGTAATTTCAGTAATTTTTTTGCCCAATAACACATTGTACGGAGAGGGGGGGGGGGGATTCCAAGTTCAATAGCGCAAATTCCCTCCAAAATTTTTCTCAACCCCCTTTCTCTTTTTTATCCTTTAGCTCTCTTTTTTTATTTTATTTATTTAAAAAATATATATAAATATTTTTTTTAATTATCTTTATTATTATAATTTTATTAGAAAAGTTCTGATCTTTAATGACACACACAAACTAAATAAATAACTGAAATAAAATATAAACCGAAAAAAAAAAATGAACTAAACTAAAAATAAATCAATAAATAAATTTAAATAAATAAATTTTAAAATAATAATAAAAATCCCTCCCATCTTTATGGAGCAAATTGCGCCGTAATCCCCCCCCCCCCTGTGGGCAACCGTGATTTGTAAGACAAGAGTTGTAGCGAACAAGTAGGAAAAAGTAAATATCATGGCCTCACTAAACAGCAAATGAGTTGTATTAGCTCGGGAAATGTTGACGGACCAGTCTATAACTACCCATCCAGTGTCTAGTGTGTGCCGTTCAGTGGACAAAACGGTGACTCTATAAAATTCCCCCTTGCAGAAAGATTATCCTCATATATATACAGTGAAGCACCATTTATGCGTTTTTGAAGAGACTGTATGAAAAAAGCGTAAAGCGTACAAACGAAAAAACGTATAATAGGTATAGGTTAATGTGTATTAGACTTTGCAAGAACCAATTTTAAAAACGTATAATTGATAAAAACGTATAAAAGAGAAACGTATAAACGGTGCTTCACTGTAATCGCCAATGATCGAGTAACGCTCCTGACGTCATCAACAATGAAACTCACGCCACGGCATGATAATTTGGTATTGTTTAAAGTCCAGGGAAAGTCTTTATTGTGACAACTGGATCCGGTAACTTAACTCTATCAAAATATCACCAAACAGACGATGGCTTCGTTAAAATGTAGAAGCAATTTTCAGCCGTCATATCTTGACGGGCGATTTTCTAGTGTAATTATATATAAAAGCTTTCAATGTGGCGATGTTTTGGAGCAGACAAAAAACGAGTGGTGACTGCACAAAAACGACCCTCGAGCAAAATGACCAAAAAAAAAAAAAAAAAAAAAATCCAAGTCCCATTTTAATTCGAAACCCCTTTTCACTTTCTCGAAGCGTATTTATTACAAATACCAAAAGGTACCATGTAACATCTATTTAATCCCAAGCTACCTATTCCACAGTTCGAACGCGACACATCTCAAAAATTGTGTGATTTCCTGAGCCTCCGAAGAACACGTGCCAGTGAAACGGTAAACTCCGAGGTTACTCGAACGCGTACGCAACCGTTACGAGGCCCAGCGGAGACATTCCGAGTTCACAGGAAAACATTTCTTTTGCGTAAACATAAATCATAACGAATCTTAGAACGTTTTTAATGGATGGTATTGTTCCCTTAAGGTGGAAAAGTAACGTCTATGAATCATAGAGACGATTTTTAAGATCTGTCTTGGACGTGCACGAACAGGAGAAACTAAGACATAAATCGTTAATTGGTTGTAACCATTATTTTTAAAATCTTTCGACTGTTGAAAGTAAAAGTCGGCATCGTTTCTTTAATAATATTTACTCATGAAATAAAGGGCGTTTTTTTAGAGGTATAGAACTTTAGGTTCAAATAAAACAAAGTTAAATAATGTTAATTGCTATGAATTTGGCTTTATTCGAAAGATGATTCTTTGCCATTGTCATTTAAATATAACTTCCGGCATATGACCACCTCTGCTGGTTCGGATAAAGGCCAATCGGAAAGTCCAATTTTCTCACTTTGTACAGCAATGGAGGCCGTATGTCAGTGATAACGTGGCGAATGTTCTCTTCCAAGGCGTCAATCGTCTGTGGCTTATCGGTGTAGACCAGAAACTTCAGAAAGCCCCACAAAAATAGTCTAGCGGAGTTAAATCGCATTATCTTGCAGGCCAATTCACGGGTCCATTACGCTAAATTATTCGTTTACCGAAGGTTTTTTTCAATAAATTAATTGTGACACTCTCTGTGTGGTATGTTGCACGGTCTTGTTGTCTATTTATGATGAGATGGCAAACCAAACTAAACACGAAACAATTGACAGCTATCAAAACGGTGCACTTATCAAACAGGGTTTCCAATTTAAAGTTCTATTCCTCTAAAAAAAAACACCCTTAAGTATACTGTCAGACAAATGAATGAAGAACAAGGTCACTATTTCAACATGATAGGTTGCGAAAGCAATATGATATGGAGTCACACTTTTACAGGGAGGTACCATCTACATGAATGAAAATTATCTGGGATTACATCGGAAACCATAGCCAGAAATGTTACCAGAATTGATATTTTAGGTAGTCAATTCTGGCCTAAAATCTTGAAACCAAGGACAAGGTTTTACCCTAACCCCTTTCTCCGCTGCTGCCACCACACACATCATGGGTGAATTCTTAAATTTTCCAGTTTGGGAACGAAAGTTGAATGAATCCTGGGTCGTGATCAATTTAATGATGTACGGATGACAAGTGCGTCGCTATGATGTCAATAAATTAGGAAATATAAGATCGATAAGAAAGGAATAAAAAGGTAAATATAGGATATATAAGTAGACCGATGCATAGGCAAACATTTGGAAAGGAAAATATCCGTGTAGATTCAGAGACAGCGAAATGGGAAATACTATCGGACCAATAGGGTAAAGACAAAGATAAACTGTGGATATGTATAATAGACAAAATGACGTGGAAGTCAAGGCATATAGACATATGCATTGGTCAGAAAAGAGAACTCTGCATTAGTAAGGTAAGGGAAGAAATACAACTGTATTGATAAGTAACTAAATCTTAGTGAATGTGCAAGAATATTTATATAAATTTATACAAAATCGAAAAGTGAGAATAGAATAATCGGTTTTAGTATTATGGAAAAGATATCTAGGTTTACTGCTTTTGCAGAGTTGTACTAATTGGTTTGGACTATATTGAGTGTGCCCGAGACAAAATCGAAGTACAGTCTCTGGATATTGTAGTATTGTAGGAATTGAAAGCAAATAAGAAGTTCCGGAATTGGTTGCAATTTGACCACACTTACATTAGGAGCTTTCCAGGTATGGCAAATCAGAAACGTGCCGAGCTAATATATAAACATATATAAGTTTTTACTGAAGGTACCCGAGTCCGAAAACATGACTGGCATTGATTGGGATGATTTTTGAATTCTTCAAAAAGATTTCAGGTTAATTTCAGGAATGTTACTGACTTTTAGCGGGAACCTTTCCTGTTTTTGCCAGATACGTTACTAGCTGAAATTAGGCACAATAGCTGCCCATTATTTTCCAGGAACGTTTCGCACTTTTTTGCAGTCTTAGATAACATAGGTTCCAAATATACCTCCGGAACTTCTATTTTTTCTTTTTTTTCTAATGTATGAGTCGGTTGTTTTTAAACGATAGTGAAGATGCTACACTCAACTAATTAAGCAGTTCTTTAGTGCGTAAAACCTAAAAAAAAAATATACATATCGATCTATGAAACTTTTTTATAAGCTACATCGGTCCTTGGCCAAAATGGTTGACAAACACTGTACTAGTATATAGTTAGACATATGGATGTTGAAGACATTTTTCCATATGGTTCCTGGATAGGAAATGACAAGCGAATAATTAGAAGATAAATCGATAACCACTTGTGAATATTATTTTTCTGACGTTTCGAATGTCGAGGAGGAAAGAAAAGGCAAACATTTATAATTTTTTATTATTATTCTTGTGATTAATATGCGGATGCACAAAAAATAAAGAAAGGTAGAAACAAAGAGGCAGCCCTAATTAGTATTTCTAGAGAATTGAATTGTAACCCTAGGTGCATTTCATGGTTAATTACTTAATCGATGGCGATATTTTTGTAATTAATGGGAATTGTTTTTTTCACCCTTAGCCTGTGCAATGAATTTCGCTAATGATGTTTTGCGCCCACTTACTCATTGCAAAAGGATTATTTTTGTTGCTTTTAAGGTAACATATCGGCCCTGGTGGAATACCGAAACTCGAGGGTGTAATGCATTAAAGTTTAGGAATTTACTGCAACAAGAATGATGAAAATGAACCGGTGTTTTAGCAGATAATTATCGCTAAATTATTCGTAAGAAAAGAAGAGGTGTAAGGTTGAATTGTAAGTAATTAAATGCAAACTAAGCACTTTTTTTTGAGGATACAGAAAAATTACATTTCTAAAATACAATTCAGCTGAAAAATATGTATTTTGTCCTAATTAGCTCTTTAAAGGGTAGTAGTTAATTGCTATTGGTTATAAAGCAGTCTTCTTAAAGGAAAATGATGATTTGAAACAGTTATCCAACTTTAAGTCTCATTATCTTCGAACACTTGCGTTAATCGATGATTTGAGTTTTATTGTAAGCCAGACATTTTTCTCCTCGGGAAAAGAACACAATATTCTACTTATTCATCACGATGTTTTAAAGGTAGATACCTCAAATATTATCATAATACGTAGAATCTATACATAGTATGTTTATCTTTTTGTTATAGAGCCAAAAGAATATTCAAAAGCAATAACATTCATAAACTTGCTCTTGCCATCTAAAAATTTAAAACTTTCCACTTTATACAATGTGTTAACACCCAAAGAACATTTCTTAATGTTTATTATTTTGTTAAACTTACTTACTTGTTAGTTTAGTATTAATAATAATAATAATAATAATAAAATTCACTTGCAATTGTGATATGTGAGAAAAAATTTGTCATACTCTTACGCTTCATTTGCTATGAATTTTTATTCAACAAGAAGATTCCATTTATATCATCTTCTTTAAAACCAAAAACTTACTTCAAAACACCTTATCATATTTCACATTGTATTAAGTCAAATGTTTGCTTTAGAACAGGTTTAAATACCTCAAATTTGCTTTATAATTGAATAAATAGTTTTAGAACGTAGTGTTACATATTTAGTTTGCTTCTCCTCTGGATATAATAAATAAAACATCTGTTTGTAACATTATTTGGGCTAAAAGACTGTATATATATATATATATATATATATATATATATATATCACATTATTACGCTTTGTTTGGTGTTTATTTAATGACAAAAATTTCATTTGCAGCATTGTATTTAGAGAATCAAATTACGTAACCGATATTACATTGACAAGGAAAACAAGGTCACAGACAAGACGAAGTGGGACAGACAAGGCGTTCACTTAAATTTCGTTTGAAAAAACATGAAAACCACGTTAAAAAACAGGAACTGAACAAATCTTCAATTGCTAAACATTGTTGGGACACAGGGCACAATTTTCTCTTTTCGGAAGCCAAGATCATTTGTAGACCTACAACAGTAGGGGAATTAGATTTTCTGGGATCCATTTACATTCATAAAAACTTAAATAATCTTTGCAATGAGTCTATTGCTGTTCCGCATTTTTCTCCAATCTTATTCAATCTTACAAGTTAGAATACGTCATATTTTGCCTCAGCACTCGCTGATAGCTGATTGGTCAATGTTTTTCCGGTTACGCATTAAAACTCTCTCTTGACCTTGATTCACCCATTTGTTCATTTCGCACTGAGGAAGGAGGCTATTGCCTCCGAAACATGTCTGCGTTTTTAAAAACTTTTTACCCTTTTTGTGCTTTAAACGTTGTTCCATTTTTATCTAATTTACCTTGCACAAAGCTGTCGCTTTTCAAAATATTACCTTATTTACAAAGCAGCTACGTAAACCTGACGTTCGAAATATCTAGATCTAATAGATCATATATGTCACCAAGAAATTAAATTACTAATTGCAATTTGTAAGAAAGACAAGCTAATTTACTAAAGCATGGTTCAAGCTAACATGCTTTACATAAAATGAATTTAAAAACGAGTATTCGTCCTCTTTAATAGGAAAACTTCTGTTCAAATTATTCTTCACGAAAAAACCAGCAAATAAATCGAATTTCCCTTAAGCGTAGCTGCCTTCCATAAATTATGTAAAACCTCCAGTGTTTATTCAGAAACTAAACAAAAGTCTGTTTTTCCAAATCGTACTTCAAAGAATATTATGATGTTACCATAAATATTTCATAATGGCCAGTTAAATCGTTCTTCGATAGAGATTAACGGGATAGTTTATGTCGTGCTCGAATTCTAAAGAAGAATATTTGGAAGAATGTTACGCGCGCATTTGACTCTCAGCAAAATTAAACAAAATATCACATTCAAAATTTTACGTAACCAAAAGTAATGTTACTTCGCTTATTGTCTTTCATTTTGTTTTATTATTTGTTGGAATGGTGAAAATACTTTGATGGTAAACCTAGTTGGAAGTAAGTTTTCCAAAATGTTTTCACTGTGTGCCTAATAATATTTTTCGATAAAATTTAAGATTAATTTAACGTATTCGAACTTGGGTAATGGAAATACAAAGTTTAAATAAAATATTGTTTCACGAAAAATACAAGTTGCTATTTAGTTTTAGGGTAAACAAGATGAATTTCATTTATTGCGGAAAACAATTACATGGAAATAATACTATTTTAAAATATTTTAATAAATAATACAATTTTACACTAGCGCAGCTTAAATGTACCTTCTGAGAGGGGGGTCATGACAGTCCTTAGGTGCATGAATGTACGAATATGTATATGTATTTCAAGTTTTCCCTTCAGTTTCTTACCCTCTCCCTCAACCACCATGGTACCCTTCACCGGTTAAGCTAGAAATGGCAGGTACGAAGATATCATTGGTTAAAATAAAATAAAATAAGGGTTAATCTGTTTTTACAGAAATTTTGTATGCCAATTATGGTATAAGAGATTTTCTGGATGATACATGCTGTCGTAGTTTCCGTAAAGATTTTATACATTTGAAAAATATGTCATGCATCTTCGCACGTGCGTTTAAATAATTTATTCTCAGTAAGCTCACTAACTTTGTAAGTAATTGTTTGAAAATTTACAAAAAGTTAAGAAAAAATGCTAAGATTAATCAATTTTTAAAGAAATTAAGTATGCAAATTAAGCTATAAGAGATTTTCAGTACTGGCACATTCTATCGCGGTTTCCGTAAATATTGAAAGCATGTCGTGCATCTTAGCACGTGGAGTTTATAGTGTATATACTCATGTTTTTCAAGCACGCAAAGTTCGATATAATTGCGATGATTATTCAATTTTCTCTTAACTTCCAAGAAACACAGCTCTGTTTGTAATTTTCCTC
Organism: Uloborus diversus; assembly: GCF_026930045.1. NCBI lineage: Eukaryota > Metazoa > Arthropoda > Arachnida > Araneae > Uloboridae > Uloborus > Uloborus diversus. The sequence goes on along the minus strand of NC_072734.1, from coordinate 37,602,292 downwards.
GCGTGTTAATTATTAGAAGGAAACTGCCTGCTACCCTACCCCGACAATAATTATTTGGATCATTCTCATTCAACACTTCTCTCCTCAAGGCAGCGCAGACGATATTTTACCCACATAATGCTCCGATTTTGCTAACTATTATATCTCGGCATCATAAATTTCCTGAGCGATTCGAAAATTTTCCTTTCGGGGTAGCCCGAAGAAGAGAAAAGGAAGAGAGAGAGAGAGAGAGAGGGAGGTGGAACATTCGATTCCTGTGTCTCTTCGAACTAAACCACCCCCTTCGGAATAACTTTTAATTTGCGATAATTAAAGTAAGAAAAAGGATAAAGGAAAGGCTCACGCGCCCGTTCAAACTGTGCGTGTACGAGTGGAAGTGCCCGGGGAAAATTCTCCAGGAATGTTCGCCGAAAATGTTCGAAATGAAAGGAATGTTTGTTCGGCTTTGGAATGAATGTAAATTGGGAGGGGTGTGAGGAGGGGGTGTCTTGAATGATTATGCTCCAGAGAACGTGTTTTGTCATTTTTAATCTGCCGCAGCGTGATCTTAGCGCGATGCCATCGATTACAAACGCATGGGAATAGTAGTGCAGGTAGGTCACGTGATACGTCCGTTTTATTAATTATGCTCTTCCGCCGAGTATAGTGTCCCGATGATCATGTAGTTGCAGTTCCAAGGAATCGGAGGTTGTGTATAGTAATCCTTTGTGCAACAAATGTCACGTTCCAAGCACAGTCACATATATTTGAGATGCAAATCCGAATGCAAAATCTTATAGTTAAAATACTTTCTTTCTGGAGCTCTATGCATTGTTTGTGGATTAGCCATATCATGGTAAAAATGTCACCATAAAACAAATGATAAAGTCACAGATATCAGCAATAAAATACTTTAGGTTGCGAAAATTGCTGGGAGGAGGGGGAGGTCTGAGGTTCAGGTCTTTGTTCTAGACGTTTTCTGTGGGGCTAACTGGTTGCCAAATAAAAGTTAGGGACATTCTTTCAGCAATTCTGTACTCCAGAGCCAGACTAGCGAAAGTCGACAAATTGCGATTTTCCATAAAGGCAGTGATGTTCCCATCAATTTTTCTGAAGGTATACTCGCAGTAATCAGTTATGCACAATGTGTGTATGCGATCATATACATAATATGAAAATTCTTGAAGCTTGAGGGTACTCGCTATATGTCTAAAAAATGCTTGAGAGTATACGGCGTATATGGAGTATACCCTATGGGAACACCACTGATTATAGGTAGAATCTTATTCTGCATCGAACCATGAGAATGTAATTCTAAAAAACAAATAATTTGTAACTATTTACCAGGGGTAAAAGAGAGAGTGTCCCATCTTTTGAGTGCGCCAGACAACTGTTTTCCCTCTCTTCTGTGAAGTAGCGATTATGTGACCTACGTTGTTCTGGCCCTGAGGTACAGAATTGAAGTAACAGCTTTGTTTAGCTCGCAGTCACCAAGTTGACATTATGTATAGGAAACGTTGCCAAAAGTTTTTCCTGATATTGTGAAAAATATATGTAAATACATTCTAAAGAAAGAGACCACCATTTACGGCAGTGTCTCTAAAAGTATGTAGTGACATAGCCAAAAAATACCTTAAAAATGAAAAAAAAAGTAAATAAATTAATAAAAATATATAAAATAAATAAATAAATTGAATGACACATTCCTTAACACATTGACTCTTTTGACACATTTATCCATTGATGTCACCAAAAATATACCAGAGCCTTAAAAAGTTTTCAATGATTTCGTAATGAGAAGTTACTTAATTTTTGTTTTTAAATACAGTGAAATCCTGTTACAACGAACTTCAAAGGACCGCAAATTTTGTTCGTTGTAACGGGAATTTCGTTGTAAATCCAAATAATGTAATGGCAGTTATATAGGGACTGAAAATGTAGTTCTTTGAAATGGAAATTCCGTTGTATTGGTATTCGTTGTAACAGAATTTTACTGTAATGCCTCATTTTTGACTTTTCAATACAATAATTTTACCCGAAAACAACACCTGAACATAATAAGAGCAATGCAGGCAAGTAAAAATCATATTGCATGGTTAATATACCATAATAGAAAAATTAAAACTTCATTGCCTCAATTTTTATTAGAAAACTAAGTTAATGTTTTGAAATTTTCCGTTATTACGTATTAATTTCCCAATATTTAAACTTTTATTGTAAGTAGGTATTGAACAATTTCGTACAACCTTTCATTCCACTATTGCACAAACACCAGCATTCTTAAACAACCTCTCAAGCCTGTAGAGCACTTCTTAAAAAAGTTTCCTGAAAACAAAATGAAGAAAAATGAATACTTTAAACTAAATTATTCATCTAGCTAAAACCTTGCTAATGAGATCTCACTAATCAGGTTGGAAAGACCGACGAAAAATGATATTTGCTGATGACACACGCATCGGTTAAATATAATCAATTAAAATTTGCTTCTCCAAAGTCTCATGAATCGATCTATCGCCGTAATGATATTTTGCAAAAGTTTTATCGATATCAGAGCCCTTTGTGCCTTACGCGAGATAATTATTTTGCAGGCTTAATTCAAAGTTTCAACCAAAGGATGTGGGAAATACGAGAAAGTGGGGAAAGAGATACGCTAAGCGTGATACAATTTATCAAATGAACTTAGAATAGTGAGATTGTAATTAGATTCAAAAAGAACATGAAAGAAAAATAGTGCGCAGTTTGAAGCATTTGGTTTCATCTTGTCTGGTCTTAATATTGTTATAACAATAATATTCGTAATATCAATTCAGGGGGATTTTTAATTAGTTTGACGTCAACAAAGGAAACTTATTTTTCGACTCACTTTCGTATATATATACAGGGTGGTTATAAAATAACGTGAGGTGTTCAAAGCCCTCTAGTGACCGTAGTGAACGAAACATTGCCAAATTTCATGGGCATACACAGAAGACCATGGGATTTCGGTTTCTGAAATAAAAAACGAAATTTAGAAACAAAAATCGCCACCAGGGGAAATTTTAGCGTTGATAAAGTGTATTACTGTGACTATTGAAGAATTAAATGCTAACTGATAAAATATACATCGATTTTATTCAGAAAATATGATTTTTATCAACAAGTGAGGTTCAATATGACCAACAACGAGATTTTCCAGATACTGCATACAATGCACAATAATTTTCACACTTCTGGTGGGAGGGGGGGGGGGGATTAATTTCGCTTACCTGTAACATTTTTATAGTTTTGAAAGTTGAGATATCGGAACATGTCGCGGATATACAACGCCGGAAATGCATGAATAATAAAACTGCTATCAAAGAAATGTTACCGCCATACTCTCAGCACTTAAAGCCCAACATGGGATGGATGGTGCAGCATCTAACATGAATATTATTATGAAAGAAATCTTTGCTGCCGCGACGAAATTTCTTCCTGACGACTTTTGGTAAAATTCTTCTCTGGTTACAAATTGAAATTTCTTATTTGTTTTATTGATCCTTATTTGTAAGCAACAATTATTTGTTATTTGTAACAAAAAAACTTGATGTCTGCTTTTAATTGGCATTTTTTTGGCATTTAATTCTTCACTATTCGCAAGTAATTCACTTTTGCAGCACCAAATTCCCCCTGGTGGTGACTTTTGGTACTATTTTTTATTGTAGAAATCAAAATCACATGGTCTGCTATGTACGTCCATGAAATTTGGCGATGTTTCGTCCAATACTTCACTTGGAAGAGGGAGGGTTCTGAACGCCTCACGTTATTTTAAAACCACCCTATATATATTCATGAATAAACAATCCAAATAAAGTATTTATTCTTTAATTTTTTCAATGTCTTTGAATTTATATTTAAAATATGTATCTCATGTTGTATATATATATATATATATATATATATATATATATATATATATATATATATATATATATATATATATATATATATATATATATGTGTGTGTGTGTGTGTGTGTGTGTGTGTGTGTGTGTGTGTGTAGAGGCTTTCAAAAAGAAAAGAAAAAAAAACACTTATTTGTTTTTGAAGGGGTATATGAATATTGACACCTATTTACTGGTTTCTATTTTCTTAATAGTTGCTATAAAAGCAACATTGATCATGGCAATACCTGATCCGTTTATTTAACTCTAACTCCAGAAAGGATTATCTCCTTTTTTGTTGATACATTTCATTTAAGAATTATTTACTTCACTTCAAACGTGTTAGATGACAGTACAGTACAATAATAGCAAAAAAGGATGATTCTAAATAGGGACACAATAACCAATTGACATTTAAATTACATATGTCAACGGAAAGATGGCCTACAGAAAAGCAGAGGAGTTTTTTATTTCTTGAAATTTTTTTCTGGAATATTCTAAAGTTTCCTTTGATAAGCATATTCAAATCCAGTTTTTTTCAACTTCCTTTTTCATTCCTAAGTTATGAAGCAGATCACTAAATAAAACTGCTTTATAGACAAAAAAAAAAAAAAAAAATCTTTAAAACAAAGGAAAAAGAGAATACTTTGAGCTAAATTGCCAATTTAAATAAAACCGAGCTAATGAGATCTCACCAATCAGGGGGAAAGGATACGAAAAATGATATTTGCTGATGACATACACATCGGTTAAATAAAATCAATTAAAATTTGCTTCACAGCAGGGCTCATAAATCGATATATCGCATAATGATATTTTGGAAAAAAGTTTTTATCGATATCGGAACCTTTTGTGCCTTCCGCTAGGTAATTATTTCAAAGGCTCAATGCAAAGTTTAGAGCAAAGAGTGTGGGAAATACGAGAAAGTGGAAGAACTGATACCCTAAGTGTGTTAAAGATGATTAAATTAACTCAGTTAAACACTTTTGGTAGAAGAAATGAAAAAGATGCTGATTAAGTTATTAAGCCTCATTTGATGTTTTGCTTTTACTATACATTTTATGTTTCATACATCGTGTTTGTTCCATTAACCACCTGTTATATCACTATATATATGTATATATATGTATGTATATGTGTGTGTGTGTGTATTTATGTATTGAAACCACATTGTAGAGGAAAATTAAAATAAGATCAAACCACAAGCCCAAAGATGTGCAAATCAGCCAGGTAAATATTATATACGCACAAATAAAATAGCAAGTAGACGAGGTTACATAACAAATGTCTTGAGTCTTTACAACACACTTTTTTTTCCTCAGACACAAGTGGAACACTTTTTTTCCAGAAAGCTATCAAGATTCAAGAAATGTAATCTTCTTTACGAAAACAATATCCATTGTAAGGATTGTTTTTTCAAGAAAGCTTCTTTCAGGAACTTTTTGACTTTCATTTCTGCCACAATAATTCCGATATTATTATTATTTAGCAAGATAATATATAAAAGCCTATTTTTTCCTGGGACTACATGGAAGAGCGTGCTTTTTGAATCTTTCCATAAACATAGCATGTTGAGAAAGGTGAAGTTGCATTGGTTTACAACTCTATACAAAGCTAGCTTACTAGCTTCTCTACAATTGATTCTCATTTCCTGACTTCTCCCTTTTGATTCCTCAGTCTTCTTGATTTTTTTTTTTATTATCGTTGTGTGTGTGTGTTTTCGCCGTAATAATCGCATACGCTCTGCTGCTTTTTTTCTGGTCATTTTCTTTTCGTTTACCTGCCATTCTTGCCCTGCTTCAACTCTTTTTTTTTTTGAGCTGCCGATTTTTAAATAAAATGCAACCATGAAAATTCCACAAATATGTGTTGAAAATAGAGTTAATTGTTGCAAAAATTACTAAATATTATACAATATCATTGAAAAAAAAACAGCTATTTCAAAACATACATTTCATTAATTTGTTATGGAACTAAACGTTCGAAGATGCAGTGTTTGTTTCAAGCGATTACATTCTTCACAATCAATATGTTAAGTTCGTTACGCTGATAGCTAATTGTGTAAATAATTTAATAAAAATTCAACATTTTAAATGCATTCTAGGAAGCTCTTGGAAAGAGAAGAAAGCAAAAATTTTTCTTTTTATAATCCTATACAAAGTGTGGAAGGGAAAATACGACGCTTTGTGACGAACGTAACAATCCGTTTAACACAGAATTCAAATTAGGCTCAACGAGAAAAAAAAATTAAAATTCAATGAAAGAAACTAAAGAATATCAAATGTAAGCAATAATTGAAGAAAAAAAAAAAACCATCGAATGTATGCTTAAAAAATTACAGGTCACGTTTCTTGAATGCTTTATAGTTAAAATTTACATGTTGTTGTTGAAGATCTTCAAACAGTAATTATTCTACGCACGGCATCCATCTTGAAAAACCTTATAAGAGATTCAAAAATTAAGAATGTTATCTCTAAAATTATGTATAACACATTAATATCGATTGAGTTTGAAATTTTGGCCTGCAGGTTGACATTTTCGTGGAATGACCTTATTTTTGATTTCTAAAATTAAAAAAAAAAGTACGATAAAAAAGGGGACATTTCAGAAAATTTCGAGAAGATAGACACACACTCGAGCGTCATTTCCCGACCTTTTAAATTACTTGAATAGGTGCAATATTGAGTGACATCTCAGTCATGCTTAAATTTTAGAAATATTCATATTTAAAACATAGTTTCATGTTTAAATTACTTATGCGCAAGAATTTACCAGAGCAATAGCATTGGACACAGTGGAAACGATAGTTTTGAATGTTTCTTTAATTAGGTTGGAACATCGTGTTAAAATGTAATGGAAACTTTTCCAGTCACTGGAAGTCTTTGTTGCCTTTCGCACAAACTATTTTGCAACATCAATTCAAGCGAAGAACGGGAAATATCAGAAAGTGGGAGAACCGATAATCTAAAAGTGTTAAAAGTTCGTTAAACGAGAAAAGTGAAAAATTCATTTAATTCAAAAGAACGAAAAGGAATTATATTGGGCTGATTAAAGCACCTAGTTTCATTTGCGGTGCCTGAAAGATGAAAGCAAACAGACGAAATAATGAAAATTATTTCAGAAAGGGTGTCATTGAATACTTTGAATACATTTGGAGTAAATTAATGAAAATTTTAATGTAAACTGACAGAACTTTAGCAGACACTTTGCTTTCCTAATTATAAAATACTTTTATTTTGTCAAGCTACAAAATCATTCTTTGAACATTATAGCGAAAGTCTGACACATTTGGAATATGCATGTACCAATTTATCCACAATGAAAATACTTTTGCTCTGTATTTACCAAGAGCAAAAGTTATTTTAAATGTCGAATTTATTACATAAACAAAATTTAGAATTCCTAGCAAATCATTCAGTTACGTAATACTTGCAATTCTGCTGTAATTCACGTAATTTTGCTTGTTTGTGGAAGGCACATTACTCTAACCAATGATGCAACTGTCGGAAATGTCGCCAGAAACAATCACTTGCAAATTATTTGAATGGTCGAGGTTCGAAGTTCACTGCTAAATCATGAATCGACAGTCATTTGAAATAGGGATAAATATTAAATTCAAAAATAACATGCTGAAGATCTTACTCATTAGTGGTTTCTTAGATTTGAAAGCGATCTTTACGTAATAATTAATTTTAAAGGATTATCTCGAAACATTGAGGCATTATTACTTGAAAGTAAACATGGAAGGTGACGGAAAATTCCAAGGGTTGATTTACTGCCATTACTTATATTTTAGAGAACATCATCATAGAAATTGAGAATCATGTTCGGTTGAATCTCGGTAAACTCCACTTTAAGCCTAAAAACTGTAGTTCCAATATTATCATAGATTCTTTGGGATAAATTGTAATCTTGAGTCATTCTTGCCGTAAGGTGCAGCGGAAATAAACGAATGAAAAGTTGATTGTTCTGCCGCTTCAGATGAATTATTATTCAACTAGTGATGCTAGATTATCCATACCCTTCTTCTGCTTTTTAAAATGAATTTATCAAAAGTAGTGTAATTAGTCAAAAAAAAAAGGAATTTTTCTTTCTTATTGATCATTTTTTGTTTAAAGTTGAAAATCTTCGATATTTTTATAAGCGGATAAGCACTGGAGTTATTTACATAAATGAAGTAGAAACAGTTCAAAAAAGTCAGTGGTTGTTACAACTAACAACAATAATTAATTTCATGACTAAACAAAAGGAATTAAACCAGAGTACATATTAAAATTTCATAATCAACCGAAACAAATTCAACAGCGGCATCCACAGTAGAATTAATTCATTCAGTTTTCACAGTGACATAAATTTGAAATGAAAATATTTTAAAAAAGCATAATGATGATTTTAAAAGCTGATGATTATGACAAGATACATAAACTATAAATTTGAAGAAACCAACAAAACAAGAATTTAAATCATTAAGAAAAATTAATCAAAAACAGACATTGGACAGCAACAACCACAGTAAAATTAGTTTTAAGGGCGAGAGATATATAAACGCAAACTTCTGTAATCACAACGAAATTATTATGCCTTTGTGAAAACTGACTGAAATGAAAATATTTTTCTGTAAAGCACAAGGCTGACTTCAAAAGTTGGTTGGTGATAACGTTAAAATGCAAAAAACTAATTTTGGAGAAACCAATGATACTTCAATTTAAAACATAAAAGTATACAATTCCTACATTAGGTAGAAATAAACCTTGAAGTAATAAAAAAAAAATCTGTAAATCAAAACTTGAAAAGTCAACCCATTTCTCTCCCACTGCGTTTGACGCAAAGCTCAACGTTACCAGTTTGCATTGGCAACAATCCTTTACCAACATTGAGTCAAGTTTCGTTTCTCGCCAAACGTTCCAAGAAGAAGAAGAGCGAAAGGGAAACAAAGTACTTGGTTTCAAATTTATTACCGTAATCTTTAGCGAAAGGAAGAAACTCGTTCATTTTACTCTTCCCTTTTACTATTATTATTATCCATTCCGTTCCATCTTTTTTCGCTGCCGATGCGGGCCAAGAAATATTACGAGTCCTATCTGGCAGCGTTTGACAAATGGCAGCGACTGCGCGCCAGATAAAATGTTACTCCCAGGAGCATTGTCATATTGGATTAACTTCCAAAGGATGGAAAGTTTGTGCGCGGTGCGTTATGTCTCTTTATCCTCCTGCCTCCAGGTAGATGTGCTTTCTTTTTTCCAGTTATTTTATTAGTTCGATGATGTTTTTTCGTTTAATTCTTTATTTCTGATGGGATTTTAGTAAATGACTTAGTTTGCCAGAGACAGAGATTTTTCAGTTATTTTATTAGTTGTAGAAGATGCTTTTAATCCGTAATAGCTCTGATTTTGAGTGGAATGTTTAGAAGCGGCAATTAATTTTAAAATGTTATTTGCTTTTGCAATAAATAATAACCGGCTGCAGAATGTAAAACATATTTCTCTGTATAAAGATAACAAATACTTTTCTATGTTGAAAAATAATATTACTCTCGTATAAGAAAAATATTTTTATCAATTATAAGATAAAGTTTGCTTCGCTGAATATTATAAAAAATCCTTCCTTACACTATGAAACAGACAAGATAAAAAAAACCAAATTATAATACAGAACGGTATTTATAACGAATCGATTTTCCAGTGTATTGTAGCAAATACATTCCTATATAATGCCGAATAGTGTTGCAAGTGCATTGCAAAAAGACTTGAATGTACACATTTGCACGCACAAAAAAGTTTTTGGTCGTGACAAAGAAAACGTTTTCTCTGTTCCCAGAAGTAGTTTCTACTATATTGTAAAAATATGTTTGTTTATTGCAAAAACATTACTTGATTGGAAAACAATTTTTCAGACGTAACTAACCGTACAAAGGCACTGTAAATGTTTTTCAATAGCACGTTTCAAAAGTTCTTGAATGTTAACAGTTCAAGGCAACTCAAGAGCAAGCATCTATGATAGCAATTTTTAAATTGTTACAGTTTTTAATCACAACAAATAGTATTTTCTCACTCACGTAATTATCTTTACTAATAATAAAGCTTAAAGTCTGTATGTCTGTATCTCTGGATGTCCGTTACGCGCATAGCGCCTAGACCGTTCGGCCGATTTTCATGAAATTTGGCACAAAATTAGTGCGTAGCATAAGGGTGAGCACCTCGAGGCAATTTTTCGAAAAATTCGATTTTGTTCTTTTTCTATTTCAATTCTAAGCCCATTTTAACGAGCAAATTATCATAACATGGACGAGTAAATTATAATGTGGACGAGAAAATTACCATAGATATATTGGCGAGAAATTTATCATCCATTATTTGTAAAAATACAGGCGAAACAAATGACCTTTTTATTTTCTACTACGGGCAAAGACGTGCGGGTACCGCTAGTATCTAATAAAAGAAAGCAAGAGGTATTATGTAATAATTACGAAAAAATGGCGTGTGCAGTATATTTCGGAGGGTGAAAATGCTTGAGTGAATGAAGCATATGTCTTGATTTTCAGCTTTTAATTTTCTTTCACTCCCTGCCGTGAACGTGCTAGTCGGAAGGAAAACAAAACTAAGAACAAAATTTCCGTTTTGAATATTTCATAGCCATGGACACGCCAAGCGAAACCGTGCAAGCACAACTACTGTACATGACGCAGACTAATCTCCATGACACTTCCCTCAAATATGATCTCCATTTTTTTTCCTCCCACCAGTACACAACATCAGCGGCCAATCACCGGCGGAAAGCCCGAAACTACCCTTACCCCTCCCTTCCCCAAACCACTTCTTAGTTAATAAATTCGGGCATTTTTGCCTTTTTTGCCGCACGCTTTACCCACCCTCACTTCAACGAGAACGTTTTCCTGACTTTTGCCCGTCACGGAAAAGTTCGTGCAAGCCGGTGACATCTCAATTTTCAAGCGACGTCTGAAAATAAGAGGACAGAGAAGGGGGGGGGGGTGAAGGACTTCGGAAAAGGGGGTGAATAAAGCACCTTAAAAGACGTGACCAGCTTACGAGCCTACTTCATAACTCACACGTACATACGCGCCCTTACACTCCAAGATTCACAGAAATAAAATGTATTCCGAGCACAGATTTTGTTTTCTTTTCCCTTTCCCGCGGGAATGATTGGATTTTTCTTGAGGTGCCTAGGGGATACTAGGGTAAGATACTCAGTACATAATTTCTTTCCGTATGATCTACTAAATGTTGAGGTCAGGAAATAACGGCCTGTACCATCATCAGCTTGCTCCACCCTCCTCCCATCCCAATTTTTTTATACCGATCGTTGAATGTTCGACAATGTCAACCGTTCTCAAAACAGTTCGAAGACAAGCATTTTCAGAAGCACATTGCAGTATGTCTTACACTAGTGACATTAGTTGCCACGATTCTTGCACAATTTTTAACCCTTTATGTGGCTTTTGCAAAAACCATAATAAACTGTTATCCATATCTAATTAGTTATCACTCTTCTAAGGTTCATTAAAGATTAATATATCAAAGTTTAAACACAAGAATATTATTCCCCCTCCCGTGAATATTGGGTATAGGGCAAAAATTTAATTTATTCAGTTCTTTTAGATATTGATTTTTTTGAAATTTTAATTAATTAAAATAAATTAATTGTAACTAATTACATTAAATTTAAATAATCAAATTAAATTTAGTAAATTTTATTTTTTTAGCAAATATAGGCTATTATATCTTTCAAACTTACTAAATTTAAAAGATTTAATAGCCTAAAGACCTAAGTGAATTAATTTTTTTTTTTGATCAATCGTAATCCAAAAACTAATCTTGAAGTAGCACTAATTAGCACTAATGGATAAAAACTTCCTTATGTTGTTGCTGTCTTGTGCCAGCTTGGCTGGCAATTTGGCGTGCGCTGCTTCTTTTTTCTACTATAGGGGAGACTATTGTACCTTGGACCACTTCTAAAACTTTTTGGTTTTCAAAAAAATAATAATAATAATAATAATTTTTATGGTTTTTAGTTATTAAAAAACTCCAAGCCTTTTTGCTTAAGTAAAAAAATATTTCGGATTGTAAAAAAATATTTTTCTTTTTTTGTATATTTTTCACAAATTTTATGTAATTTGGTCCATGGGACATGATGCTCGTGTACCTTGAGACAGATCTCTTATACTTGCTTAACTGCATAACTTACGTTGTATTCAAGTTTATTGGACCCACTTTCATTCAACTTTCTTAAATGCCTAGTAATGGTTCACCTGCTCACTTTGAATACTTTTTCGGATTCTCCAAAAGTCATTTTTTTGCCAGGATCATTACTTTTTGCTGCTTCAATATCATTTTGCAATGCCTCAACATCTACTGGATCCCTCTTGAATCCTGTTTTACTTTGAGGCATTATGAAATCCTACCTTAAAAAAAATCACTACAACCTATTGTACCTATTGTAATTTGATTCAGTAGTTCAAGGTACAAGATGAAGCTTGGTTTCAAGGTACACGAGGGTGCATGTTTATACAAAAGTGGCTACCCTAACCAAACAGCTACGTAAAAGTAAAGACTAAATGTTGAATACACTTACCGAGAGATAGGCAATAGATATAATGGTCAATCAGTTGGGTAACACTAGTCTTTAAAAGTCCAATTTCATTTAAGTAACACTGGAATTATTTACTTTTGTTTGCACAAATCACAGAACAATCACTGTTCACATAAAAGCTGGAGTTTCAACCTACAACTCACTCTGGCAGGTGGAGAAACTGTCATGCCTGACATAGTATCGTGATTCCTCACTAGGTAAAAGCGCTAGCTGATTAGAGTGCATGGCGCAAGGTACACCATGGTCAAAGTACAACAGTCTCCCCTACCGTTACTTGACGTAAAGTCTGACTTCCACAGTACGCACATGCCATAGGGACCCAAACTTTCTTATGGAGCGCTAATATGTACGCAAAAAAATTTTTTCCTCGCAAGTACAAAAAATATTTTAAATGACACATTGTATGACATTACAAATTTATTTTTCAAAAGTTTCTGAAAAAATAATTTTGAATGAAGCATCGGTTCAGCTTCAAATTTCTTTTCCAGAAATTTCATTGGAGAAGGGAGCATGGATTCCCATTTTTGAAATATTCTCTGCTACGTTTAGAAGAAAACTGTGAAGTTTGTCCGCTGCAGCACTCATTTCCTTCGCCAGATTCCGATTCATTGGCATCTGAATTAACTAAATCTTCATTTCAAACAGTTTTCAAAGTTAATCAGCAGGGGGAAAAAAGTGTAGTACATCGTTTATAACGAGAGCAAACAAAGCGAAAAAAAAATGATTTATGTTCTTCAATACGATTGCGGAACACGTATGTTGTTTGTTATTAAGATATTTGTTCTTTATGTATTCATCTAAATCATTTGTGATTATATATCACTATTTTCAGTTATTAAAACCTTTTATTATCCATATAAACAAACAGTAGTCTAGTCAAACCAAACAACGTAAGTAGATACTTACGTTGTTTGGTTTGACTTTACTATTCAGCACAAAGGTATTTATTTATCTTAAACAGTAGTCTATTTTCCCCCAATTACTGTTTCATTTAAAGAAAAAAAAAAGTTGCAGAATTTATTGCTGGAATAATACTAATAATAACAATAATAATAATAATAATAATAATAATAATAACTTACCCAGATATGTAAGTTTTTCAACCTTAAAAGACAAAAAAATATTTGTTAGTTAAGACAAAAGAAGGAAATAGCACAAAATTAAAATAAATAAATAAAAAACTAACGTACATTACACATAACAACAGGTATGGATATAGCACAACAGGGGTATTTTTTTCAACATCAACTTTTAATAATCCAATATGAACTTTCCGCCTATTTAATAAAACGTAGTCTGTACAAAATAAAGTGCACCAATAAGAAGCTAGCTAAATTTACGAGCACAAGTTTTTTGAAACGATTAATAAACGAATAAGATGCATATGGGATATAATTCTAAGCACTTCTGATGCAAAAAACATTAGTCGCCCACATTGACTAATGTTTTTTGGTTGAGCCGAAGTGAGTAGGACAAAGATTTGAATTCTGGCTAAAGTACGCATGTTATTGATCGGTATAGCGCTTCCTCTGATTATGTTCTAGTGGTTCGAGTTCTACTTACGGTCTGTTTGGACGTACATAAATAATTGTACAGTATGGTCGGTCGTTTGAGTTACAACACAATACAGTTAAACCTGTGTAAGTTAACAACTTGCTGTGCAGTACTTAAGTGCTCAAGTTAAGACAAGTGGTCAACTGACAAGGGTGATAGACTTTACAGGTTTTACTCAATCAAGTGAAATATAAATAAATTTAAAGATAAATCTGCCAATTCGTACAACGTTATTTATTCATACAATTCCTTATGAAAATCATCACATGCATGAAAATTAACTGAAATACATGTTAAGTTTGTACATTCAGCTGCAATTTGTTTGAAGTTAAGACAAAAAATTTCTGTCTTCTTTAATCAAACTTTTCCGATTTTTTTAAATTACCAAAAAATAAATAAATAAACAAATAAATAAAATAAATAAATAAATAAAAATAAAACAAAAAATAAAAAAAAATAAAAAAATAAAACCCTTGACAAAGGAAACTAACAGAAAATTTTAACAATAATAAACATTTTAAATGATTGAGAAACAGCATTTTTAATCACTGTTAATTTAAAAATAACGTATGACGATCTTTCTTTACTCTCAGATGGCATTTTAATAAGTTAATGATTTTTTCCAGAATGTATACACTTTAAGTAACAAAGTAATTAAGAGAATAGTTACATTGCATCACTATCGCATTCTATAATACGTACTGTAAATTATTTTCCGTAAATACACATGCACATTAAAAAATAAAACTCTGGAATGATAAACACATTAACAAATATCACAGCAGTTTCTTACACAAATACTTCATCATTCAGTTTCAAATAAATTTCTCTTTTAACGTTTATTTTACCTTCTTTAAAAAATAGCGTGTTTTGCGAATAAGTAATGTTTACTTTTTCTCTAAAACTATTAGAAGGCAATGTCCCAAGTAGAATGTTTTTTTTTCAAAATGCTTTTAAAAACCGGAATCGCTCTTCTTATTTTCGTTTTCGAATAAAAATAGAAAGCTGTGTTAAGATTTGCACATTTCTTTTTTGTTTTATATAATTGGCTATAAATATTCAATAACATTTTGATTTGGGCTGCGAAATTAGTATTTTTTTTACAACTAATGCGTTTTTGTTTGTTTGTTTCTAATGGCATTTCATGTCTATATGTTATAGTAAAATTTCGAAACGTGATAAATGTGGACAATCGTCGGTGATTGTCAACATCCACTTAGCGAAGATATCAGTGAAGGATCACATATTTCCGGTGAATCACCGTTGAATGTTGACATTACTAAAATTTCGGTCTTTCACAGGTGTATATATATATATATATATATATATATATATATATATATATATAATCATACCATAATAGTGTTTTTTCATCAATTGTTTAATGGAGTAAAATTATTTTTGTATCGCAAATTTATTATGTAAATTTTGTAATGTGGTTAGGGCACAGAAATTTTGCAATTCCGATTGTAACTGTAAAAGTAAATACGTTTGGACTGTAGGAGCAGATCTGAAATCTTTAAACGGACAATCTTAAAAATTGATTATTATTGAAAATTTTATGGAATGAAATAATTCCTAGTTTTATAGATAATTCATAATAGAGATTATAAATATTTTTTTTCCCACTTCTGTTTTAGTTACGTCTAGCGCATAACCATTCAAAACTATTTTCAAACTAAAAAAACTGAAGAGAATTTTCAATACGCAAATTGAACATTTTCATTGTGTTTTCTACATTGTATACAACAACTATTTTCGTTGTATATCCATGCTTAGAAAATGCTACAAATCGAACATATGCTTTTCATTTTCTTCCTTATAATATAAAGAAAAAACAAATCACACATATCAAAAACGATCACGAAAAAAATTGCATGAAAGATTGCAGTCAATGATTTGCGAAGAAAAACATTTGTTAGCAACAAACATCTTCTATGTTGCCATCTATACGATACCAATAAGAGCATATGATGAAATCTTGGTGATGATTGATGGAACTAATTTATTCCATAATAATATCTTCTCTTTTTCTTCTTCTGCCTATTTCCTACTCCTCGCTTTTACTTCAATATGAGGATGATAGCAATAAATGATGAAAATGATGGAATTCAATATAATATGAATGCGTACATGATTTATTTATTTATTTTTGTTTTGCTTCCGGATAATCTGTTGAACCTGACGTCAGCGCCATTTATATGTTTCCCTTAGAAAGCAAAACCAGGGTTTTTTTTCCCTTCATTCATATATTGAACAGAAGAACAACTCTACCCGCGTTAATGATTACTGTTTTGCACTGTATCTAAAAAACTGTAGATCAACGAAACATTTCATAAAAATTCAGGTTAAAACTTGTATTTTATTTTTGGTAGGAAGTAGTAATCTACTACCATGGGCGCGGTGAGTGATCTCTGTTGGAAATATGTTGCTGAAAATTTTGAAATTTGTGGTTTCTGAAAAATCTTGACGTGAAGGTGGAAAAAAATTACTTTCGACAGCAGGGTTGAAAACACATAGGAATCAATTAAAAGAAATGTATAATATAATCTAAATTAATGACACTTTTGTGAAACAACACCCTTTTCCAGAAAATGAACAAGAATCAGAAAAATGTTTATCAGATGAAAACACTTTATGGAAAAGAAATGAAATTTCTTTACAGGTTGCTAAACAGAAGAAGTAATAATACGAAAAACAATTATTCTTCAATAGTAAGTAGCAGGGATAGCATATATGAGTGTGAACTGAATCATATGTAGGGGACACCCTGCAAATAAATCATTAAAAGATTTTTTTGACTAGATTTTAAAAATTTATTTTTTAATTTTATTTCATTATTGTTTTTATTAAAACGTATTTATTCATTTAACTTAAACCAATTTATTTAGCTTAAACCAATTGTTGAGATGCATTTTCCTATTTTTTAAAATTATATAAGTTGTAAGTTTTACTTCTCTGATCACACTATTTTCGTAATTTGCCCTTAGTTATAAAATTAGTACCCTTAGTACTAATATTAGTCATAAAAAGCAATTAAGTTTTTTAGTCAGGGGTCAAAATGCACCCCTATGGACTTCCTATCTGCGCTTGTAGACATAAACATGACAATAATTTTTGTGATGTATTTTGTAGTTTTTGAAGCATTTTCTACTTAGTATCTTTTTCATTAATTAAATTTTACTTTTAAAAACCAGGGGGTGATAGTGCACCTCATTGCACTCCCCTGCCAGTGGTCATAGGCATAAACATGAGATAAATATTTTTCGTGATGTTGTAGATTAAGAATTTTGTAGCCTTTGCTCAAAATTATTCAAATTTTATTTTTTTAATAAATATTTTTTTTTTGTAATTTTAACATTCAAAAATATCAATTTAGAATTTAAAGAATAATATACTCAAAAATAATCCAAAATCCCAAAGTGCATCACCTGTCAGTGCTCATAATAGCAAATAATTCTTCATTTCAATGAACCCTGACAATTCAAACACAAATGCGAGCTATATCATCTCTCTAGAATCTCATATAGCTATGAAAAGTAAAAAACAAGGAATCGGGAACAAAATAAAAACACACGCAAAAATTTTCTTTACAAACTCTCTCGGTGTCATGATGCATTACTTAATTTGACCAATACCTATTCAGCAGCTGCTTCTGTTACACTGTAAATACCTTGAGAGAGGCGATACATCAAGTTGTGAAAAAGTGTTCAAGCATTGTTGCAGAAAGCTAAGACTAGTTCAAAAATTCCATTTTAACTTAACACTACTCCACCCTTACTTGCATCGAGTAAACATTCATTAGAATATAAATGCTTCAGATAGGATGTTCAGAGCTATTTATTTTATCTTCTTGATAAATAGAACGTTTAGCGAATAAGTAATGCTTCCTTTTCTCTGAAACTATTAGGAGGTGTTTTACCAAGTGTAATTAGTTTTTTTCAAAATAATTTTAAACACCGGAATCACTCAGTCTTAATTTTGTTTTTCGAATAAAAATAGACAGTAGTTTAAGATGTGCCGCATTTTTTTTTTCTTGTTTTATAAGATCAGCAATAAATATTCGAGATTTTTTTATGTTTTTTTATTTTGGCAGAAAAAGTATTTTTTTTTAAAGAATAATGATTTTGATTTGCTTTTTTAATAGTGATTTTTATAATAGGAAATTTTCATTGATTTATTGAATAAAAAACTATTTTGCATTTCAAATCCATAATTAGCAATTTACGATTAGATAACGGTACAGAGATGTAGAACTTTTAAATTTTCGATTGTTAACTGTTACACGAAACACATTTATGCAATGAGCATTGAATAGCTAACATTCATTATCTTCAAAACGGCTATTCTGAAAAACTGAACGGCTATTATTTTAAATCAGGGGTCTACGACCATTTTTACTCGAGGGTCAAGTTGTAAATTTTTGGAGGGAAGGCGGATCAACGCTCTAACAATACTTCAGTTTAGATGGCAAACACTTAAAAAAAAAAAAAAAATAATTTGAATTTTGACATCTTGAATTCAAATTATGTTTTTCGCAATCACGAGTGTATGTATGTAGGCGTGTGTGTTTGTGTGTACGGGTTATGTGTATGTGTGTGTATGAATGTGTGTGGGGGGTATGTGTATGTGTGTGTAGGCATATGTGTCTGTGTGCATGCATGAATGTGTGGGTAGTTGTGTATGTGTGTGTGTAGGCATATGTGTCTGTGTGCATGCATGAATGTGTGGGTAGTTGTGTATGTGTGTGTAGGCATATGTGTCTGTGTGCATGCATGAATGTGTGGGTAGTTGTGTATGTGTGGGTGTCTGTATGTATGCGTGTGTGTAAGTGTTTGTATGTGTGTATGTGTGTGTATGTGTTTGTGTGTGTGTATGTGCGCGTGTGTGTGTGTAGTTGTGTATGTATGCGCGTGTGTGTAGGACACGGATGCAACCTGGATACGGCTTTCGCTACAGGAGCAGCATCGTGAGGAGCCAGCCAGTCGACGGTGATGGTGCGGAGGGTAGCGGTGGGAAAAATCAGCGTAACGCCAAAAACAGTCAAATGAGAGCAATAAGCAATCGTGATTGCTCAAAAAAAAAAAAAAAAGAAATTCTTTCAGGGGTCGTTTTTGAAATTTTCTGGTCTTAGTTTTCTTAACAAATGCTTAAAAGAAAATATATGATTAAATAATAAAACAACTAAGTTTACTTATTAGATAGTAAACTTCCCGCAAGCCAGACAAAATCTGTCCGTGGACTGGATATGACCCACGGGCCGTATGCTGGAGACCCTGGTAAAATTTATCAGCTGTCATTGCAGATAATCATTAATTCTATTGATAATCCATTTTATATTCTAAAGCTCCCACATCAAATATGTCAGAGAACAGGGATAGTAGAATAATTTTGAGCTTTCAGTGCCCATCATATAAGTTGAAAGATTTTTCTTTTTAAAACTATTTTCATAAAGACGTTTCATCTAAATTAATCGAGTTCAGAATTCGTAAAAATACGCATTCCTGTTCAACACACCATTAAGTTTGTTCTTTTTCCGAACTTTCTTGAGTGAGAAGACACATCCCATTTAGCAAGACATCCCAGAAGATACGTTGTATAAAACAGAGAACAGTCCATAAAATCCCATTTTAATTAAACCCTACTACCCTCACTTGATTACCTAGACACCAATTAGAACATAAATATGTCACGTAGGAGTGTCGCAGCTGTCCAAAACTCGTGTATCCTTCATGTACGACATCTCAATCAAAAGAAAATGGCAACCAAGTAGAAAAGCAGTGTATTAATTCTCAGTGGCCTAATTTTGACTTTATATCCTCTCATCATTATTAACTGCGATGTCAAACATAGACATTAGACCGGGGAGGCTGATTAATGAGTTTTGGATGAGTCTTTCCCCGAAATTTCTTTCCAAACTAGGAAAGTAATTTTCTTTGCACAGTGAAAACGTCACTTTGTTCCACTAAACCCACCCCTTTCTTTTTTCTCCCATCATAATAAGAATATAATTAGTGTGTCAAAACCCCGACAGAGGGCAGTTCTCGCTCAAAGTTGGATATTCAGTGACAGGCAATTCTATGGGCAAAAAAGAACGTCTCCTTTCCTCTCCCCCCAAGATAAGACTTGGGTAATTTCTTCTTTTATATTACCTAAACAATCGGGGGAATAATAATGAGGAGAAATAATCATTTAATTTCTCAATTCTAAAGTTTCATGTCCATTCAAGACAGTCAATTTGTCCAGCGGTAACTTCAAATTGTCACGATACTACTCGTGACACGTGTTTCAATATTTTTTTTTTCTGCATTATAAAAATAACAAGAAATGAAGTTATTAAAAAAATATACTTTGTACCAATTGGCATTTCCGAAAGTTGATTTGAAAATTCAACGCCAATTCGTAGTGGGACAAATTATTGCAGTGTAAGTTTGTTTCCCATACATGCACGATAAATTGATAGTACAGTGAAACTTGTGTAAGTTGACCACCTGCGGTGCACTACTTTAGTGGTCAATTTAAACAGGTGGTCAACATACAGAGGTTGATTTATTTGATAAGGGCTAATTCCGTGCCTGAAAAAAAGCGGTCATTTTAAAGAGGTGGTCAACTCTTCACAGGTTTTACTTTACCATATACTTTAGACATTGTTTTTTTTTTTTACTAACAAATGCAGCACTCTCCCGATTATCCGTGGAATAGGATGGCACGGTAACCGCGGATAGTCCGAATAATAGAAAAGAAACACTCCCTCACACTTTTGAATGAATAGCTAAAAACGATAACATTGAATGTAAAAAATACATGTAAAAGCTAAAAACGAACAATAGCACAATCATAAGTTTAAAAAACATTTAATGACTATAATATTAGAACATATCTTAAATTTTTACCAAAAAAATTCGGTTAGTTGTAAGTCATCATCGTTAAAAAAAATGCGAAAATATCCGCGGATAATCCGAACCGCGAATAATCCGGCCGCCGATAATCGGGAGTTTACTGTACAAGTTTTTGTAACACGCGTTTTACACATGGATGGATTTATACAGCTTTTTTAATAAACATCAATATGAAACTACGAAAGTATAAATAAGACTTATTTCAGGTGAAGTAACAATTGTAAACAACGCATATTAAGCACAAACTAGCAAACTGACAGCAAACACGTGTTTCGGGGTTGCAAAAAAAAAAAAAAAAAAAAAAAAAAAAAAAAAAAAAAGAACTTTGTAAATGCAAAGTGAGAGCTTCAGGATGAAAAGTCATCCCACATAGAGCATTGAACCTCCGAATCACGTGTAATCAGTTTGTTAATTTGTGCTTGATATATGTTACTATTGTGTATGTTACACAAAAATTCATTGCGTATTTCAGGTGAGTTCAGATATTCATGTATTTTTTTTTAAAACTATTATCATTTCTATTTGAAATCTCCGTAAATTTTACGCGTCTTTGTTTTATCATTTCTTTTTCTCTCTCTGAAATTACTTATGATTAAATTAATTCTAATTTATAATTTGATATCATGTTTAATATTTTTTATGAAAAAAAAAATAAATAAAAACTCGCAGCATAAATATGTTTCCAACGTGGTGACGTGTGAATTCTTATTTACTTTTTGCTGCTTGAGTACGTTTTGAATTCTTAATTGTGTTAATATTACATTCGCGCTGATCATCTTTTGTAGATTATGCTACCTTTTCAACATGTTTATTTTATCAGTTTAAATGTGAATTCTTCTAATTTCTGCCATTTGAATCTTTTGAATTGGTACAATTTTTTTTTTCAATTTAACATATTTCATTTCTCTAGTTTATTACTTCAAGCACAAAGCCCTTTTTCTGATTTTATGATTTAAATTTGTCTATACATTATTTTATAGAATGAATTCTTTTAGTTTTAGCACACTAAATGTCTTTTGAGTGCCAATAATTTTTGTCAATGTATTTCTTTATTTCAGCAGGAAATTACATCTTTTTATTATCATTGTATTCAATGTGTTCATTTCACAAAAGTTGATTTCTTTAGGACCAACTTAAAATCATCTTACATTCGGAATTGTATTCATAGATTGGGACTATGAGTAGAGTTCATGTCAACTGTGATGAATATATCCAACAATTTGCGGAAAACTTTCTTCAAGGTAACGGAATACTTTTTTAGGAAATGGATATATATAATTTCGCTCAACCAAGAAATGCACAGAATCTGAAAAAACTAAAATCTTAGGAGTCAAAAGGAGATTTTAGGCACCAACCATATTGTTTCTTACTTGATATAGCTTAACAATCGGTCGCCAAAGTATTTTTTTACTCGTACGGGCAACCTTTCATTCGGGCTTTGTCGGGTGTACATGTAGCTATTCAGAGCATTAGAAGTATTGTCAATAACATTTGATAGACTATCCATCATCAAGTCTGCGAACTAACTACCGATAGAATCATTGCAAATTATTGTCCCGAGTACGCATTTAAGCTGGCTCACGCTAACTTCTTTTTCTACCCAGCCATCCAAAGGAAGCTACAACAAATTACTGAAACGCAGACCTTTATGAAGATAACTGCACTGAACTTAACGAGGTTGTCTGGGAAACCTTCAGTCTAATTTAGATTTTCTATAGACAAGCCACCACCACCACCGACAACAGAAGTATTGTCGAAACTCAACAAGAAGGAAGCGATGTTCCCAAACATTGCGCAATAATTTATTATGGCTGAGCCATATGGAATACAGCGCAATGGTGCACATAATTTGCATCAGAATGATTTAACCACGTTTTTGCCGTTTACAATACGCTCACATTTATCAGAGTTGAATATTAGTGCATCCAGTATGCTTCTTGAAAATATGTATCCAACTTCATTCTGCAGTGGAACCAGACTCTCTGTTAAGACACGTGTGTCGAATATTACTGAAGTTACCACCATTATGAAGGGACAGGCTGCTGCAGAAGACGTATTAGTTGTTTGAACTTCAATTATCTCATCAGATCTCCCATTTCACGTTAAGCGTCTCCATTGCCCAGTTCGTTTGAGTTTTGCCATAATTAGCTTCAACAAGGCACATGATCTCTCTCTCTCAATGATTAAATATCTTTGGACTCAATTACATAAACCAAGTTTCTTTTATGGTAAAAGATACGTAGGTTGTTCAAGCGTTGGTAAAAAGAGGCAATCTTAAAATACTAGCTGTTAGAGGAAGAATATTGTATGGAGTGTACAACATACAATGGGATGTGTTCTCAAGCTCTGTAAGGAGATTTGCCGTTGCCAAAAGCCCTTTGGAACAGAGGAAACCGAAATATAAAACAGCTCACACCTTGAAGAAATGCCTGTTTATATAGGGACAACTAAGAATTTCAACCTTTAAGAAAGGGCTCACACAACACGATCCGTGTAGAGGGAGGTTTGAAGCAACATGTCGGGTGGTGTTGGGACTTTTTGAAATCATCACTATTTTAAAATGCTTTTAGGATCCATGCTTCAGGCGACATTCTGTGGTACGTTGGGTAGTGATGGCACATTTTTAAAAATTACATTATTTATTTTTGAAACATTATTAGGATACATACTGAAGAAGAACTGAGGTGACATGCCCGTGCCACGTCGGGTGATGGCGGGGAACTTTTTAGGATCATTATCATTATTTTGAACGATTCAAAATGTTTTTACAGTCCGTGATGCAAAAGGAAGCGAAAGCCCTTGTTAGGTAAGATGATGGTATTTCTCTTCAAATGAAAATTATTTGTTTTAATGAATTCATGGTGCATGAAAAAGTAGTAAAGAATTAAAATAACGTCCCACGTCTCCTTCAGCGATGTTCTTTGAACTCTTAGCGCGGGAATCACACTGCGGATACCTCTAGTGCACAATATCAGACATTTTTTACTTGAAATAAAAGCAAGCGGGAAAGGGCGTTTTTAAACTGAAAAGCATGAAGCATTGGAATTCTAATGCAAAGCAGTGAAGCGGAGTAAAAAACTATTGGAGGAACCGCTTCAGCAGAAACGAAACAACCACTGTTCTGTGCATGGGAAAATTCACATCAAAAATTGTGGTGCGCTGATAGCGATTCAGTGTCCGCGTATGAGCAACGGTGGAAAGTTATTTGCTAAAATCTTCGATGTTGTTTTTTTCTCTAAGCAGCCAAAACCTAACTTTTTCTTTTAAGACCACACGAGCTCCAGATTTCTTCTTTCGAAACTGTCTTTACATTTGGTATAGGAAAAAAGAAGATTGAGAAAAAAATACTTTTTTACCCTTCTCTGTCTTTTTGGCCGAGAATCATCAATCGACTTTTAGAAAAACCTCTCTTTTCTTATAGATTGCAGATAATGCCTGGTAGCCCCTTTACCTCCGATCTCTCATCCATCATTGTCAGGATCCCACGAAGGCCACGCCTACTTTCCCCCAAAGTTGCGCAGCATTTGTGGAAAGAGGGGATGTGACCAACATGGCGGCCGCACGAGCTGCCGGTCCCCGATTCAGATTTTTTTTTTTTTTTTTTGCACATGTTAATCGAGTGTTTAAGGTCACTGACGCGCTAAGCCAGATTGCTTAAGTAAGATTTTATGTAAGTGGAATGTTGTGTGAACACGTGCTAGCTTACATAATACGGGCGAGAACATAGAACTCTGCATGAATAATTTTTTTTCAGCACATCAATCAACAAAAATACTAACTTATAATTTAAAAATATTAATTTAAAAAATAGAAAGTAATTGAGTTCTAAGAATTGTTGAATTTTCAGATTTAAATGTTTTATGCAAAAAGGCATACGGAGGGCAGCTTTCCTTTTTACGTTAATGTGTCATATCTACCTGAGCATATATGATGCAGTGAGAAGCAAAGGGATGCAAGTGCCAAAATTTAAAAATTTGCGGTAATCAGTAAAAAAGTTATGAGAACCTCTTTTCTGTTTTGGGACAAGAGATGGTACTAGTAGCCATGTTGGGTGCTGATTTACAAAACTCCTTAATTGAAAGTCAACCTAGGATCTGAACTTTAAACGTGTTTCACTTAGTTTTATAAAGCCCAATTACATCTCTTTGCTTCTCACTGCCTCATATGAGGCAGTGAGAAGCAAAGGGATTCAAGTGCCAAAATTAAAAAATGGAGGTAATCAGTAAAAAAGGTATGAGACCCTCTCTTCTGTTTTGGGACAAGAGATGGTACTAGTAGCCTATTTGGGTGCTGCTGTACAGCATGATTTGCAAAACTCCTCAATGAAAGTCAATCTAGGACCTGGACTTTAAACGTGTTTTACCTAAGCTTAATAAAGCCCAATTACATCTATTTGCTTCTCACTGCCTCATATGATGCAATGAGAAGCAAAGGGATGTAAGTGCCAAAATTAAAAAATGGAGGTAATATGTAAAAAAGGTATGAGAACATCTCTTCTATTTTGGTACAAGAGATGGTACTAGTAGCTATGTTGGGTGCTGTTATACAGCGTGATTTACAAAACTCCTCAATGAAAGTCAACCTAGGATCTGAACTTTAAACGTATTTTACTTAAGCTTTATAAAGCCCAATTACATCTCTTTGCTTCTCACTGCCTCATATGAGGCAGTGAGAAGCAAAGGGATGTAAGTGCCAAAATTAAAAATTTTGTGGTAACCTGTACACATAGTATAAGAGCCTCTCTTCTGTTTCGGGGTAAGATATATAACTAATATTCTTAGTAAGTGCTGCTATACATGCTATACAGCAGTTAAGAAAAAATCTTCAGTGAAAGACTACCTAAGATTTGAACTTTAAATGCGTTTTTCTCAAAACTTTAAAAAAGTTTCACTTACATTCCTTAGCTTCTCACTGCCTGCCACATATGAGGTAAATGCACTGTTAGAAATTTCATCGTAAAATTACGGTGAAATAACCGGCAGCAATGCGTCCGTCTGATTAACCGTAAAGTTAACGGTTAGGGTTGATACCTCACATTTACGGGTTCAAAACCGTTTTCAACTAGAATGGTTAAAAAACCGTGGCGTTCAGCGCGCTAAATTCCTATTGGCAGTCAGTCAGAAATGACGTAGTACAATCGAGGAATTTCACGGCGAAATAACCAGTTTTCCAAAATACGGTCAAAATACTATTTTTCTTACAATGAATGGTTTGGAAACCATCTTTTTAATGGTTCTTTGACTGCAAAGGCTGAATACGGTAAAACGACCATAAAATGAACTGTTATTTTACCGTTTTTTCAATGAAATTTTTAACAGTGTGTGGTTGCACGTTCTCAATCACGCGCACTGCGAATCTTATACCATTTTTGAACAATTACAAATTCCCTTTTTTAAAACTTGCTCCCCTCTAGATCCGGCACTGACCGCTTCCATTAAAAATTCACGACAACGAGAGAATGTAATAAATTACTAAATAGAGTCAAATACCTTAAAATTGAGAAGTTGGAAGGGAAAATCAAAGTCATCATGCAGGACGCGTAATTTTGGAACCCGAAACGATCCCCTGAAACTTTTTTTCTGATTCCGAAAGGCCTCTATCACGTTCTTACTTTTGACAGATTACCTTCAACGCCTTTTGATGAAATCGATTTTTAAGTGGTATTATAATGATAGGGAAGTGATTAGCGTAGTTTTTATAAAACCACGTGTAGCTTATCCCCCCATCCCCCCCAATGTGCAGAGAAAACGATCATTCACAGAATAAATGTATACAATGATCAGTGAGATGGCTAAGTATGAAAATTAAGAAATGTTTTGTGATATTTGTTGTAAAGCGAAATATTTTTATTTTTCAAATG
The DNA here is from genome assembly GCF_026930045.1 of Uloborus diversus. NCBI lineage: Eukaryota > Metazoa > Arthropoda > Arachnida > Araneae > Uloboridae > Uloborus > Uloborus diversus. The sequence goes on along the minus strand of NC_072734.1, from coordinate 37,575,491 downwards.
GATGCACTAATACCCTACATGCTTCTGAAAAAAAAAAAAAAAGCAAACTAAAAGTTTGTTACGTAACAATAATGCTAATTAAATCTTAATGTGGTTTACACAGATGAAATCTTAATAATTACATATATAAAATTAGTCTTAATGTTACAGTTAAACGACATAAATGAAGCAAGTAAACAGTTTGGGCGCTTTTATAACATTACAAGTTTTTATCACTTTTTAAATTAACGGGTATTTTTTCCCCCTGAAAGGATAATGTTTAAAAGGATGCTTGTAGCCCTGGAATTCTTACTGAATGAGACACGGTAGCGACAGTGCTTAAAAATAAAGCATACCGATATTATATTTTATATAATTTTCCTATACAATACTTAAAAGTTAATATATTTTAGCATGCATTTGATAAATTGACATCATTATTAAAAAAAAAAAAAACCAGGAATAATAATAAAACAGAGAAATTTTAATAATCTTGCGCCGGAAATGTTGCGTGCTCTGATATAGTTGAAAATGAACTGGTTGAAATTTAAATGGCCATCTAAAAACAAACTCTTAGATTCTAGAAAGAACGTATACGAGCATCTTAAACAACTATTGCAGTAATGTGTGTCTCTCAATTAATTTGAAATATAGAACTATTTTACCTTAGATTAATATTAACAGAGAAACATCACATACAAGTATTTTTTTTCTCTCGGGAAACAGTTTTTAATGCAACGAAATAGTTTTTTTTTAAATCTAAATGAAAAACACCTTCTCCCTTTCCTTGAATTTATAAACAACCCTCCCTTAGACAAACAGACAAGAAAATCTCTCGCAATGTCGTAATGTTCATAAAATGGAAATTTTCTCTGAAGATTAAAGTGCTACAACTCTCAAAGTTTGTGTCGTAGCATCCTATTTTGACATTCTTGTTCTTACACCTGTTGATTAATGAGTCTTCGTTTTAGAAAATAAGAAAAGATCAACTTTCTCTAAGAACTGTTTCACCACTAACGTAGCATCATCTTAGTCAGAATAGTTCATTTACACGAATCTTCTCGCTATCCAACACTCATGATGCCAAAGAAAAAAAAAAGGGGGGGGGGGCTATAGAACCTTTAATGTAAAGTGTCCTTAAAAAGGGGTATTTTTATTTTCATGGAGTCCGTCACCGTGTGACAGGTACTTATTCCTTTCGTTTCATACCTTTCAATGTTACGCAGATATTGAGTAATATTGCACGTAGAGATCATCAGGACAGGGGAAAAAAAGCTCACTCGTCACAACAATGAAACTATTCTTTCCCCATGACTCTCACTTTCACCAGGCAACGAGAATCCTAATTAGATTCCTGACAAGATCCCATTATATTTTCTTCCAGCGGCGAATCCATGGAAATGCAACCACTCCATTCGAATTCATCCGTGGAGGTAGCACGTGCAGACAAAAAGCACGTGATTAATGGCTCTAATTTATATCAAACCTCTCCTCCCGCTGACGTCAAAAACTTCCCTCTTTATTTACGATCCAACTGTACACCTTTCGTACCTATAATGGAACGGAACACAGACTGGACGAGAAAAAGAAGACAAGACAAAGGCCAAATTACAAGCAACATTAAGCAAAGGCTAAGAGAGGCCCACGGCTTCATCTTCCTTATAAATGTCAAGTCGTATAAATAAGCACCAACTCAAAGAACAAAAACTAACCCCAAAAAAATTAGAAAAAAAAATCGATGTACGGTGAATCGTTTTTTTTCCTTCATCAATTTCATTTGTTTGCTTATTTTCCAAAGCTGTGTAGTAAAAATCCTTTTGAATTAAGTTGCCCGTCGGGGACTTGGGAAGGGAATTGTTTCGTCTTATCTCTCCAAAGATTCTTTTTTTTTTTTTTTTTTTTGCCATTTTTTAAACCCTATAGTAGAAGATGAGATTTCAGAGCAATCTGTTTGGCTCCTTTTTTTATTCAATGGCAAAGTAATTTGGAATGGCTCATGGTTTGTAATTTGGCGACCAATTAGGCGATACCGTGAAGAGAAATGCAACGTTGATGAGGTTAGCTGACTTTCAAGGGTTGAAAGAATGGTATTTGTATCCTGTAATGGCGCATTTTACATTCTGCTACCATAATGGATTAAGAGATCATCATGCACAACCTTTTTTTTTTCAGCCCATACGTATAAATGGTCAGTTATTAAACTAAACGCAAGATTTACTAAACGCAGCATAAAAAAAGAATCACCGAAGATCTATGACAAGCTAAGTGCTTCAGACCCAAAAATTCGAAAAATCAGTTCGAACTTAGAGGCCGCTAGCAATGCAGTTGACAATACTCTTGCAATGCGAATAAAAACAGAAGGATTTTGCTTGTTATACTTCAGTTGTTAAAGTTAAAACACAGGATCTTGCATTGATAAAGAAAATATGTTTAAAAAAAAATACTTCAGATTTTGACGTCAGCGCAACCTACATTTTAATATTGGACCAGAGGGGAGAAACCTTGATGAGATAAAGGTTTAAAGTAAAAAAAGGAGTTATAAATAATTTTTTTAAATAGTTTGTGTTAAATAAATGTTCTTTATCAGTGCAAGTGCTCTGTTCACTTCAACCAAAAATTTATTCAATTTTTGAAATATATATATATATATATATATATATATATATATATATATATATATATATATATATATATATATATATATATATATATATATATATATATATATATAAAGTTGCCGGGTATTTAACATTTAAGAAATTTCTATGTTGAAATATTAGCAGTAGTTAAAATCAGATAAACATCATACATTTTCTTTAACTGGCATGACCTTTCTATACGTGACTGATGGTTTCATCTTTTAGGCTAACAAATGAATTCTACTTTGGCCATGTAAGCCAAATTTTCGCTGTAATAAAGCTTGTATTGAATGGATACTTTTCTCTACTGGTCTCATTTTCCAAACCAAAGAATTAGAATAGAAACTAATGTCACACCATAAAGCTATGGGTGCGTGTTTTTTTTTGGAAACAAAATACTATATTTGTCCCAAGCCTGACATTTCGAATTTATCAGAGGGAGTAAGGGGGAAGGGGAAAAGGAAATTTTTTTAAGGCGCACTGAAAAGTCTTTTTTTCTTGCAGAATTAACCTCGAAAAATTACCCAGCATGAACCAACGGAGTGTAACCTTTCATATAACTTAAAATAAACTGTAATCGAATGCATTTTGTAAACGCGATTTCATGGAAAAGCATTTTATTAAAGTTTTCCTCTCCTAGTGGCAACACACCAACAATTCACTATTCATGTCGGGGCCCCAACTGACTTCAGCTTTACGGCAGGAGAGTAATCTGGAAGAAGGTTGTTTACAAAAAACGTTATTCAAACACGGAGGAAAGAATAAACTTCTAAGAAAACGTAACTTACATTTTTGGAATAAATTTTGCTCTCCACAACCACTTTGAAAAATGCAGGATATGAAAAAAAAAAAAAAAAAGTCAAAACGCACAGTATGGAAAAAAATAAAAATAAATATATACATGCATCGAGGAATAAAAACGCAAAGAAAATTCTTCGTCATCTATATTTTATGCTCAAAAAGAAGGGGGGTTTCTAAGTCCGTACTTTCTAGAACTATGCGATCCATAAAATCGCTGGTGAAAAAGATTTTGGGAAAAAGATACGACGAATGGTGTTCTAGGGCTGGACCCTTTCCGTAAGAACAGAAAACTGAAATTATTGATTGTGTCTTTATCAAGACAAATAGCAAACGAATTTCGGAACAGATATGAATGTATGAATATATTTCTTTAAAAGAAGTGGTACGTTTATCATATATGGGAGAAATATTCGATGCTGCTGGAGTTTTTATGCTTAATAAAACAACTACGAACAACAGACATGCCATAACCGCATTGGAAGAGAAAATCTAATTGAGAGGTCGTATGTTGTGTGAAGAAATAATATTGTAAATTTTAGTGCATGGCATTATGACCCATTTTTAAAAATTATTTATGAGTATTACTTTAAAAATTACGCTATTGTCAGAAATTTTGATGAACTCTGATTTTCAACTAATCGCCTAGGATAAAGTCTAAAATTAAAAATTTTTGAATCATTTTTCCAAACTATTCAAGTGAACAAAGGATCTGCGTAGAGAGGCAGAAAACGGGGGAGGGGGGGGGGGAGAGCAGATCAACTTAGCTGAATGTGTTTGTAGTTTTTTTAAGTTGGTGTATCAGTTTTTTTTTACAACGGGCAGACTTATTATTGTATTTTTGGACGCTATTTTTTTTTAAATCTCTGACAGTGAAATGCTGGATAATTTTCTCTTATATCTAATCTGTCTATGAACAGAAACAAGCTTATCTTTGCTTAACTATAGTAGTTGAAGGGGGTTTGTTCGAAATTGTTTTCACGCAACTTTTGACTGTGCTTTGTGGATAAAAACTCCTTTTTAAAAAGACTACGCTGAAATACATGGAATGCATCGCCAGCTCAGTCATTTCCAGCCGATGACTGCAGTTTCGTGCTTATTAGCACTCATCAGCCCGGCATAGGAAAGTGACTGAACTGGAGATGGAAAACCTCTTAAGCCAAGAGTGCGAAACAAACTGGTAGCTAATACAGGATTAGCAGACCAGCAGTCCTCGGCTGGAAATGACTGAGCTGGCGGTGTATTCCATGTATTTCTGCTTTAGCCCTGACTAATGGGCGGTAATTTACTGAATACTACGCTGAAAGTTTGGCAAGAAACATAAGAAAAAAGTTTTAAGGTTTAAAATTATACAATGTTTTTTTGACAATATGGAAAAAAGTTTCACTTCTTTAATGATTTACTTTCTATTAAACCTGACAGCATCCAATGCGATTGTATTTGGCTATTATTTATACAATAGGTAAACTGGGTAAATAAAAATTTCGTTCTTTTTATATCATATTTAAATAATTAATTTATATGCATTTGGATACTCGATTACATATTACGTTGAAAAAAAAAAACGGGTAATATTTTTATAGTTTTAGGTTTGGAGAGTAACAACAGATAATGATAGTTTTTGCACTTGATTAAATGAATTTTACTTTAGATTTTCCATACATTCAAGCGTAAAAGCTATATAGAGTTGTAAAAGAAAAGAGTTGTTGCACAAGGTAAAGAAAATAGACAAACAAATAATAAATAAGTTACAAATTAAATAAATAAATAAAAATAAAATGAATAAAAATTTATTAAATCAAAACAAAAAACCCAATTGCGTAAAAAAAAAAAAAAAATGTATAAGCCCAGTAGTTTAGAATGCTATTAAGTACTACTGAATAACTGCACCATTGAAACAGTTTTATATTCGTACACAGATAAGACGTATCATAAATTCAAAAACAGAATAGAAGGATCAACAGTCGGGCCCATTCCTTTTTGAATCAAGGAACCCCGTAAAATTTGAATGGGTCCCGACTGTTGATGCGTCTACTTTGCTTTTGAATTTATGATTTATCTTATCTGTGTATACGATTATAAAACTATTTCAATAGTGCAGTTATTCAGTAGTACTTAATAACATTCTAAACTACTGGCCTTATACATTTTTCTTTTTAGTTTTTTTAGTTTTTACGCAGTCGGGTTTTTTGTTTTGATTTAATAATTTTTTATTTTACACTTTTTAGTTAATTTTTATTGACTTAGTTATTGTGATTATAAGTCGGTACATTTCGCAATCTTGTCATTTCATTGAGAGAGTTTGTATCGTGAGGATTATTGAGTAACTTTCGGTGGTCTAAACTACTGATAATTAGTCCCTCTTGGGACCTAACTCGGCTTAAAGCTACATGTGCTTGACCTTCAGCAAAAATGCGTGAACTACCATAGCACACTATATAAACAGCCTGTATGACGCGAGCAAGGAAACGTCCGTCAGTCAGATCTTTCTCGCAAAACTAAAACAGCCCGTCAAGAAAGTACACGTTGCGAAACTCAGTTCCCTGAATCATGACAAAAACAAATGCAACATGTTAGAGATGAAAATCGAATTAGTAGACTTTCTTACTTTTGGTGCTTATTGCACGGGTTTAGTTTGATGAGGACTACAATCTGAGTGTTTTGCCTCCATTACGCATGATATATTTTTTTATTACACTACAGAATACATATAAACAACACATGAAAGAATTTACATCAGAAAGAGGGAAAAGTACATCCGGAGAGAGGGTGGGAGTCGAACCTATCGCCCCAAGTGTGAGAAGAAATTGCTAAGACCACTAGGCCACTGAGGCCTCAATTAGTAGACTTATAGTAAACAAAAAAATTCAGGCAGCGAAACCTACATGCGATACGATCCCGAACTGATGAGTTTTGATTACTGTCATGTGTTTAGAGACACTCCCAAGGTTAATACAAATTGATTGACGTAAAAACCAAAATTGGCCATGTCGTTTATCCCCTACAACGCCACAAAGGAACAAACATACATACATATACTTATAAACACATTACCCTCCTTTGCGTCACGCACGCGCAGTTGGGTAAAAAATAAAATAAATAAATAGAAAAATAAACATATAAAATGAAGTACAAAATAAATAAGATAAAAAAAAAGGTTTTTTATAACAAAAAAAAAAAAAAAAAAATTAAAATTAAAATAAATAAAAATAAAATAAATGCAACAAAGTTGAAAAAAGGCACAGCTCATATTTTAGAGCAAAAATTAATGTTGTCTACCCACTCTTATTTTTGACCCAATGGCAAGTCCTAAAACTTCAAAATATTCTGAAACGTTTTAAAATAAATATATTCCGTCGTAATTTCGGAAACATTTGAAGCCCGCTAACTGAGAATGTGAAATCCAGTTCTTTTAAAAACACAATCAACAACAAAACAACTACAAGCGGCATTTATCACTTCGTGATAACAAAGGTGCCCCAATGCTGCTCAATGTAGCAAGTAATTTCCCTTTTGTCTAGCTCTTTCCCTTGTGCCATCTATCTATATAGATGGCAGTGGATGAAGAGAGGTGGGAATTGTGTTGATATAAATTAAGTCTATTAATCACAAGTGTTTGCCCGGCAGGCCTCCACAGAACCTTGCTGACGGTATTTTTCATTATTGTTGAACACGGAGCGGCTGCTGAATTTTATCACTTTTTTTACTGGCTACGTTTGATTGATGCAGAAGAAGAAAATCAATGCATTGTTATAGACGGAGTGAATTCTTTTAAGCAATTTTTTTTTCTTTGCTTTACCTAAAAGGCAATCAAATTTGCTATGAGTAGACAGGTTCTTATCGGCTTCTTAAGAAAATTGGCTTCAAAAGCTTTTTTCTATTTTAAAAACTAACAATGTTTTCTGTGAAATAGATCAGGCATGAAAATTCATGAAATAGGTTAATATCTTCTTTTACATAAGTTCTGCCATTTGTTGCCTACAGAGTCCGATCATTCTAATATTCGACATGGGGCACATTTCTATTTCAGGACCCCCCCCCCCCCCCCCAGGACCTGACAAAAATTTTTGAAGATACTGGGCATGAAATTCATTCTGTACCCTCACCCCCTCCTTCAATATAATGAAGTTATAAAATATTTCGATACTTGCGTATTAACAAAACCATGCTCAACTTGGTAGTACCTCATATCACAATGTAGTATATACATTTAAGAAGTAGAAGAGATATAGAATACGATAATTAAATGAGATGTGGTTAAACTTTGCCGGTTGCAGTAAACCGTAAATATCAAAATTATCTATGACATAACTTTTAATGGTAAATGCTGACTAAATTTGGAGTGGTTTTGAGATTTGCAAAGAGATGAAATTTTTAAAGGGATTTTTTATCAATAAATAAAAGATTTTTTCCTTGTCTTGGCATTTGCAAAAATATCAATGATACTATTGTACTCTAGATTCAGAGTAAAATCATTATTTATTTTAAATTAGAATGATAAGTGAATTTTGTGCCCCCCTGAAATCTAAGAGGAGGGGCCTGTGACCCGCATGCCCTTGCGGTAATCTGGCTCTGGTTGCCTAACAAGTAAGAGGCAAAGGAGGAGACCACAGGTGTAAAAATTTTGATGTTCTCTTAAGAAACAGTGTGATAAGTATATTTATTCTAAAGCTTAATTCTGACGCATTATTTCAGAATTCTTCCAAAAAATATTTTTTTGAAGATAAGGCAACAGTGTTTTCGTAAGTATTATCAAAAAATCCATTAAAAAAACCGTATAAAATCCTTTAAAAAACTGAAGAGAGAAAAAAACTTCTATCAACTTTCAGTAACGCATATTGAGAATGATTACAAATGGATTTAATGATCAACTTTTCAACATTCCGTGATGAATCACCGAATTTCAAAGCAAATCAATCAGTTACATCCCTCCCTCTTAAAAGGGAAGGAGGAACCAATCAAATACGCTCAGATGATTTGAGGGCAAAGGAATTTAAAGCAGCTAGGGTTATGAGGAAAAAATAACAAAACGTCAGTAGTGAAGTTAGAGAAAAAAAAAAAAAAAAAAAAAATTACCATTAATGTGGCACCAGTATTTGATCAAAGAAAAATATTTTAGGGAACAATTTTAATTCTGTCTACCCCTCATATTCACAAAATCGAACATAATTTCCGCATTAGGATTAATATCTTCCGAATGAATGATCCAGAACTTCCAGAGGACTAATTGTTCAATCCTCCCCTAAGATTGTCCACTGAGGCAAGGTGCATTAAAATTTTTTTCTTCACAAAGAATCATCAGCTTTAAAATCAGATTTCATGCATGAACAAGCGTCAAAGGGTTCAAGCACCAAAAATTTTATCCTATTCTTTAGCACTTAGTCATTGTTGTACAATTATTTTAAATGAAATGTTTCATAATATTCCGCATGAGTATGATAAATGTAGTTTAAGTAGGTGTATTTTACTGCAAAAAAGTAAATAAAAGTGTTAGTGAAATTGCATAGATGTGTATGGATAATTGGGCAGTGTTGAGATTTTTATCCATGTTTAAATCGTGTTAACCGAATTGTCAACATGGCGAGCATTTAAACGCAGTACAACAAAAAATTTAATTATAGAGAGGGAGTGTGAAATGAATGTTTGTGAATGGAAAGAAATGCAATGAATAATGGGCAGTAGGAATGGCTGAAGGCAAATAGAAAACAGGATACGAGTAAGAGAAACACCTTGGTATCTAGGTAACTTCTTTTTCTACATCAAAGGTGGTTTCAAGAGCGCCACGGCCCCCTAGTCAGTTTGGTCTCCGAGCCCCACTCCCCCCATAAAATTTATACTATACTCCGATTCTGAGCCGGTTCTCTGTTGCCCTAGTTTATTACTAGGCTGACATGGCCCTGAAGATGACTCGATGCCGAGACCTTCGTAAAGGTGAAGTAGGGGAGGGGGGGGGGCACCATATAACCTCTTTAGGAATAACTGTCGAAACCTACCTCTTCCTCTTTCTTGAGAGTTCGTGCTTTTTGCATCAATATTTTTTCCGAAGGTTTTAGTTTTTATCTTTATTATGGAGATATTTCCAGTACGGAATTGTCCTAATTCCTTAATTTTGGTTACTTTTTTCGCAATGAATACCTTTCTCTATATATATATATATATATATATATATATATATATATATATATATATATATATATATATATATATATATATATATATATCACTGTATTAATAACAAAAGTACATCTCTCAATTATCTTAAGAGACATAATCCTGCTTTTAGATCTAAATTGAACGAAACCAGTTTTATTTACTCATTTCAGAAATATTCTTGACGCATGCTAATGCTTTGTATCGCTGATAAAGAATTCTCTCATTTCTTCTAAACGATCGATATTAAAACAGCTTTTTTATTCATCAATATTTAGCACTTCCTGCTGCAAACGATATGGAGGAAAAAAAGCACTTGTTTACTCTTTCACGAAAGATGCCATCCAGAAAGAAAATAAATTTTTTTCATAGCTCAACGGCAAAAAAAAAAAAAAAAAAAAAAGAGAGAGAAAATTTATACAGATGACAGTGACGAAACTGATAATAATATTAATAATAATAAAAAAGATGGCAAAAATGTGAAAAAGTTAAAATAAGCATTTCGGCAAACACTTTTTTGCCGTTCTTCAAACAGGATTGTCTTTTTGCACCTGTAAAGATAGGGGGAAAAAATTAATAACGGTTCCAAAGGAAGAATGAGATAGAAAAATCGACCGGAGCAGAAAAATAAGTAAAAGAAAAATTAATAAACTAAGGGGGAGGGGGTGAGAAATATAGCGGGAGGGGAGAAACGGTGATACAACTTTTCCACCTTCGCTGTAGGTTTCAAGGTGGAAAAATATATAACCGTTCCAAAAAAATGGGAAACTGTCAAAAATGATTGATATCTATCTAATTTTCGCCCGTTGCGCTAGTCCTCACGCTTTCTTGTGTCGTTATATTTTATACAAAAACTATTTCTTTTAGATTTTTTTGAAGGTAAAGGAGCGGTGGTAAAGCACGGGTGCGCTACGGTTAGCGTAATAAGAATTATGCTGGATAAGACGGCTAGCATCTTTGTTACAGAGAAAGATTGAAACTTCGAAGTTTTCGCGTCATTTTCTTTCCAAGGCAGTTTGTCATTTTTTCCCCATTCTTTTTATTTATTTTTTGTTCGCCATGCATATCGGTGCTAAGCCAAGTAAATGCTGTTTTGAAAAATGTTTGCATTTTTCATTCATATGTAAGTTTTGGGTTTACAAGAGCAATTTTTTGTGAATTCAACACAAAGTTGCGTCTGGCAGTTTTCAAGCATATTTCCATTTCAGCAATGTTTTAGCACAAAGATTTCTCTTTTGTGTCGAAATAAAACACGTTAAAAAATAAGAAATATGGAGAGAGCTTTGTTTTGAAGACTAAGATGTAAATATGAAAATTAGGTTCGGAAATAGAAAAATATCTGAATGTTCAAACAATTATTTCTTTGTAATGTACAAAAAATTGCGTAGATTAATACATAACATATGTATTTTACATAATAAGAAGAAAGAAAACATAATACAAACTCCAGTTATTGACAAGAAGTTATTTTTAATCAGGTTTGACATTTGACACCTTCAGAGACCATCCGCACCTACCAGTTGCTCGGTTTATCGGTTTTGAATGCTCAGATAAATCTGAGCAAGTGGGTCTCTGAGGAACTTTATTTGAATATATAAAAATTACATTATTATCAGTTACAATTTTGACAAAATTCTAGTAATTTAACATCAATATATGTAATAAAGTTGAAAACAATGCATAAAAGCTTTACAATAATACAATAAAACAGAGTTATTACTTGACATAGGGTAACGTGTTGAAGTGTAGAAAAACAAACTAAATTTAGACGATATTATAACTATTGAAAATAGATAAAATATATGCATTAGTCAACGCCTTGAAACATGAAGCCTTCTTTAGCCAAAAAAAAAACTGATTTTTTTTTTTTTTTTTTATTAAATTAGGTTAAAACCTCGCTGTCAAAAAGCCCGTTTTATTTTAAAACCAGCTCACACACGCTTTTACCATATCGCCACGGTAAAAACCTACGGAGGCGCACACGATCGAGAGCGAGCGCAAAAAAACCCCGAAGATTTAAAAAAAAAAAAAAAAAAAAACTGTTGCACAAGTTTAGGAATAAAAAGAAAAAAAAAACCAATGACGATCAGGTTTGAGGGTGAAAAAAAAAAGAAAGAAACGAAGGAGCACAGATTTGAGGGCGCAAAAAGAAACAAAGGCGCACAGGTTCAAGGGCGCACAAAAAAGAGAAAAAAACCCGAAGGAGTACACGTTCGAGGGCAAAAAAGAAAAATAGAAGGCGCATAGGTTCGAATACACAAAAAAAAAAACCGAGGGCACATAGGTTTGAGGGCACAAAATATCGAAGACGCACAGGCTGCACATCGGTATTTGAATGGAAGACTGAAAAATAAAAGCAAAATACTATCTCAATGCAGATTATTTTCTTCTGTAAATCTAATCTATCTGTTCAATTTCTATCTCTAAATGTAAATCTGTGTCTGATTATTTTCTATCTGTGGAGCATAAAATAATCTCAATCCATATTATTTTCTATCTGTTAACGAACAGACAATACTTGCAATTTAAAAAATGAAAAATAAAAAATGAAACCGCGTTCCGAATGTTTTTCACAACAAAATAAAAAAAAATCTTTTGGAAAACATAAGCGAGCAGAGAGTGATTTTTTAAAAAAAAATCTCTTCTGTAAAATTAATAAAAAAAGGGGAAAGGGGGGGTGGATGGACATTTTAGGCTAGGATGAAAGAACGCGCGCGAGGATCGGGGCGCTCTCTCGTCATGGTGATCCAGCTATGATTCAACAACAAAATCCATTACAAAAGGATACAAAATTAAAACATCCTTTTCAACGAATGAGCGGTCTAAGGTAATTATAGACAATGGGATGAGAGGTATTTCTTCTATGTTATTGAAAAAATAATAAACGTTTTTAAATAAACAAATGGCATCTGCGTGTCTCACTAGTAATAACACCTTACAGTTTTACATCCTGTGTTATTTTGAAAATTTATAAAAAAAAAGTTATTTCCCAAGGTGAGGTTCAGCTATACGCATAAGTCAAGCATTCAAAAAATTTGGAAATTGATGCATTTCGGAGAAATTCGATTACACCCACTCCGATTCAGCAGACTTTTTTTGATAAGTGTTTGCATATTTTTCCGTTGGGCAAGATCGAGTCCAGGGCAAGTTCAAATGAAGGACAAATTCTTGTTCAATGTCAGCACGGTACGTTGGATATTTTTTTTTTTTTTTTTTTTTGTGTTATTTACCTTCTTCTTCCAAGCATCAAAGAGGTGATGGAATATTTGATAGTTGGGGAGAGGTGGGGCAAAGGTGAAAATAGACCTGCATTAAGGGAGCAACATACAGTATGACCACCGGTAATATGGAAAGGCAAACAATCGTTTCATAGGTGGAAGTGAACGCATCTATTTTTTTTTTTTTTCAGGGGTTGTAGTTTGTTTGTTACCGATGTTCGCTTTCTTAAATTGTTTAGACGCAGTTTTGTAAATATGACAATTTGTTCATGGCAATATTTTTTAAAAATCAAAACTATATTCGATCTTTTTTCTCACTACAAATATTAATTGATTTTCAATTTTAAGACATAATCTTGATCTTACCATTTTGCTTTTATATTTCTACAAAAATGAAAACATTTTATTTTCCTTTTGTTGTTTTCATGGAAACTCATTTTGTTTCCGCTCAATTTATTTTAGAGAATGCAATAAATTAATAAGGTACTAAAAACACTATAAAATGCGGGCATCAAAATCCCATCCCTATTTTCCCCGGCTACATTCATTTCTTCTCTGAATTTATTCAGATGGAATCGTCTTAACTTGGTCTATTGCCAATTCCATATATTTCGTGGTCAGACACTACGATTGTTAAAATTACAAACTCTACATTCCAGTCAAGAGTACAATTAGTGAGAACATTAATCATGGAATAGTAAATCTAATTTAATGTTTGATATTATGAAACTAGTAGAATCTAAACGAGAGGGTAATGTTTAGGTATCAAAAATTTTCTTCGATTATCTACTTATTAAATTAAAAAAAATATTTCCTCATTATCTATAAGTAAGTAATGATTATAAGCTGTAATAACTAACGTGCTTTTAAAGTCATTTGATAATCAAGTAACGTCCTTTTCCGGGTGAAGTCTTATCTAATAAGCCCAGTTCCTTACAGAAATAAAAATGATTTTTCTTGAGACACCTTTTACGAATCCACTTGTGAAAATTCAGAAACAAAGCAGTCAGCAAAATGTATATGAAGTGAAAATTGCATGGGAAAAATCATCAAAAAATTTTTAGTAACTAAACTTAAAAGTTACTAAACTAACTAAACAAATACTAACTAACTGAAAAAGAAACACTCAAAAAAAAAAAAAAAAAGACATTTTAGGTCAACTGATATTTACCTGAAATATTGTAAATGCATGTATTATTTCACCATTGAAGATTATTAGATCTTTGATACTTTATCATCAAAGGGAGTTACATAACATATAGACGATAAACAAAAATCACAGCATAAACCTAAAATTCCATTAATTTTCTTTTTTTTAAATGATTAGAAAAGTAAAATTCTAGTAATAACAACAACGAGACATAACTCGAGAAAATGGAAATGGTTCTGACATAAATAGCGCAAATGTAGAAATGGGTAAATTTAATATTTTAGCATGTTATATTGATCTTTATTCCTTTTTTTTTGTGCTAAACAAACACACACACAAAAAAAAAAAGTTAGTTACAATATTGGATAAAATTTATCACTAAAATTGTTGTGCTGTTCGTCGTAATGCGGATCAGCGTAATTCGCGCACGGGGCACGTTGGTTCGCTTTACATAGTTCTGTTAAAAATTAATATAAAGAAAGTTAATGAATTGAACATTTTCAAAAAAAAAAAAAAAAATCTGGGGTGATGAGAAATATTTAATGAGTTTCAAGGTATAAAATTAAACTGCTCATTCAATTTCTTGATGAGATAAGAAATGAAAAGTAGAAAAGCGGATCACCGTATCCCATCTTTCTTTTTTTTTTTTCTTGTAAAGTTGATACTTCATATTGTGGTACACAATGATTCCTTATATTCGAATGCATCTCAATTAAAAGCCCAAAGTTTAAAATTCCGAGAATAGATTGCAAATTTTTGCGTAAAAACGTCCCGCCCGAACAAATGGATTGGCAAAGGGCAAACCTTTTTTTTCCGTTTTTGCATGTAAGCTATTATGCCTAGTCTACTCCAAATGGTGCATCGCATTTGCAACCACGTACACCCACAATGCGTTTTACATTGCTGAAAATCATTTTATCCATTAAATAAAAAGATCATTCTCTATGCATTATATTGAAACAAGTGTCCTCTCCGACAAAATACGCGAGAAAGGAGAAACGCGACAAAAAGCAGCACTCTCCTCAGAGAAAAGAAATGATGCAAATATAATGAAACTAACAATCACTTAGATTGTCTGCGAAAGAGAAAACATTTTACAACCAACAACGCTTCTTTGTCATCTTTCCACAGAAGCTCTCATCTGCTTAAAAGCTCTGTACCATCAAGATACAATTCGGCTAGCGTTAATGGTAATATTTCCACGAGCCAACAGCAGTCCATTAAAGTATTAAACGGGCTGAAATGACGTGGAATTTAAACTCAGTCAATCTGAGTTTATTCCTTTCGTTCTTCTTTTTAATCTTGTTCTTTGCTGTCTTTTTTTACATTTTCGAAAGTGCTGTTCTTTTTTTTTTTATAATCTGAAATGTTTATTTTCGTCTGGTTTTATTTATTGCAATAAATACCCCATTAAGGTTTAACTGATCTCTTGGAAAGCAGTCCATTAATTTGAATAGGTTCTTAATGTGAACGCTATTCTTGACTTTTCGAATATATATAGCGTTCTTTGAACATTTTTAGGTTACCAAAAGCTATTGTAGCATATCACTATACTGCAGTTCTTTGCAAACTTGTTAATTTGTTTGCAATTTATTACATTATTTTTAGTGACGGGACAGTGCTAAAAAATCAAAGTTTAAAACTAAAACATCGACGGCAAGGAACATTGACCCAAAAACATCGATGCTTTGAAACATCAAATGTTTTAATGTATATTCCTGTATAACAAATAGGGTCGTTTCCAAAATTTTAAAAGTATTTTTTTCTGAAAGAACATGCTCAAAAACATAGGATCTAACCATTTTTAAATAATTTGTTTAAGTTTAATATTTTTAAAAAATTTCTTAAATCGGTGCACTTTTATTGTTTACATTTCTTACCGATGACATCACAAATGATGAAATGCCCTTCTGTGTTGCCATTTACAGAGCAAAATATTTAATTCGCATCTTTACTCACGTATATTGGCAACGATATGGTTGATAGCAAGCGTAGAGCGCAATTTTAATTCGCTTCTTGGTTATCATAACGTGGAAACGCGGAACAAAATGCGCCAAAGAGCATCATTTGTGACGTCATCAAGACCACGTTTTGTTTGCAAAATCGGACATTTTAAAAATTAATTAAAAACTAAATGTTGGGAAAATGAAAGAATTTTCTGGGTCCATGGTATTTTTTTTTGCTTATTCTATCAATTTCAGTGACTAAAAGTACTACTTTTGACTGAAGGAAACAACCCCATTCTAATAACTGTTTAGATGCTAGAACTAAGTTCACAGCGTTCATTGATTAATAACTAAAATGTTTGGACTGTCACAGAAAGGTTAATACTAATAACGATAAATAGAGTAAATAAAATGAGTAATAAATAACTCTTACATGTGCATTCAAAATTTAAAAAAAAAAATTAATTATCAATATAAATTAATAGAAATAATTTTGTAGCATCTTTTTTTTTTTTTACATGAATAATATAAAAATTACGAGTAAGTTTTTTAATAATTAATGTGGGTCAAACAGAGACATTTGAAATTTTCAAAATAAAAAGCACACACACCAAAAAGAAAGAGAAAAGAAAAGAATAAAGGAAAGAAGGATAAAATAAAGAAAAGGATAAGAAATATAATAAGGAATTGTCCTATTACAATTTGAACGGTATTACATGAAAGAATTCAATAAATTATGTTAATAGCAAAATATTCAAATATTTTAAATGTTTATAGCAGCTAAAAATACATACTGGTTCCACCATAGTACACACTTAATGTAAAATTATAGTTGTTAAAGCAACGACTTATTGACAACGGAGTTGATTATCTAGGTTCATATTCATCTTACAGGAAAACTATAATATAAACTCATGTTTATATTTGGTACACACTTATAGTAACACTTAAAGTAAAATGTGTTAATCAAACAGAATATCAAAACTGATATTGATCCATCATATAGTGTGGATTTGGATAACGCAAGGCCATGCAAATAAACCCAGTCTTTTTTTTTTTAACCCAACTTGTCAAGTAAATAAGCTTCAGAGTAATATGAACGAATACACGAATATTGAGTAAAAGCATAGGAAGGAATTAAAATTCCAAGACTTGATATCAGAATTGATCACTTTCACACCATGTCCGAAAGTAATTCAGGGTTACGAAGTCAAAATCGGAGTTGTGGAGTCAGATTCTGACTGACTTTGGGGTAAAGGAGTCAGAGTTACACCCGGAGTCGGTCATTTTCTCTCCGACTCCGCAGTCCTAGTATCCAATTCCTCTTTATTCGCAACTTTCGTTACTTCTGTTTCTTTTCTGTTCCGTTTCTTTTCCTGTTCTATATGTATCAACATGTAGTAGTAAGACATGTAGTCTTATATTGCATGTAGTTCTGCCTTAGCCCTTGCCTAACCCTTAACAGGGGAGGTGCGGTCTCACAGACCGCTCAAAAGTTCATCTGATCACCCGTATTTTATTTTCAGTCCGAATGAATGGTTTTACCCAATAGCTTTTTGTTTTGTGACCTTGAACATTCCCCTTGCTTATCAGTATCTTTAGGCAAGTGCATCTGGTTTAAATTTTATTGCATTGTGTAGAAGCGGTCTGTGAGACCGCACCTCCCCTTCAGTGTTACAATTTTCGGCTGTAGTAGACATGGCTCTTAACGTTAGATTCGCGAATATAGGTTCATCTATCTTATCCACGTAATGCGGAAAAGATGCAAAATATTCTAGATGAGGTTGAGATGTGTTTGAAATGTTTACAAACGTTACGCAATGATGTTCTAGGGACAATGAAGGCTGAATTATTCCTCGAAATATGACGCAAAATATTAATAGTTAAAGGGATGTCAAAATTTTCCCGTAACATGATATAATCAATTTTCTGGTACTAAAATGTTCTGAATATATTAAACAACTAAAATAAAATCAATAATAAATAATAGATTCATTTTTATAACAAGAACGTAGTTATTTACTGCAGCATATAATTTTTTCAAAAAAGCTTAAGACTAGCAAAATTTCTTCGGAAAAGGCGTATTTCGTTTCAAAATTCAAAAATATTTTCCCCCCATGCTAATAAGAGTTCAAAGAACATCTCGGCAAAATTACAGGAATGTATCTTAATTACACGATTTTTGAAAAATTCATAAATAGTGCGGTCTCTGAGACCTTACGTCCCCTGTTACGTCCTACTTTTTCACCTCCCCTGTTACGGGCTAAAAGCGGTAACTTACTGCTTATTACCCAAGCTTTGCCTACAATTGACGAGTTGAACCGCATCATAGCTATGAAAACTCGCTGGTGTGTTAAATCTTTTTAGCTACCAGTTCGTTGGTGCCCTCAACTATAATCAGGACCAACGAGGGGCCATGTCAGCCTAGTCGGAAACTAAGGGCTCGTCCTTTGAGAGGCCCGACTTGGCATCAGAGTACTATGAATTCGGCAAGTTTTAGGGGTGAAAGGGGGAGGGTGTCTGGCTATCAAACTGACAAGGGGCCGCCTTGGCTCTCGGCGGTCTAGACTCTAATGAGATGACATTCGCCTTCAACTCGGAATTGAATTTTGATTTTTCCAAACTGATGAGTCCACAATAAGGTATCTCGATGCTGTTGGTACATCGCATATATCATCAAAAGTGGCTGCAATACAGCTGACCAGTCCGCATTATACGGGTTTCAATAAATGGGCATGAACCGCTCAAATAAAATGGATTTTGATTTGAATTTGCGGACAAATTCCTTCGAACATAATAGAAGGTTCGATTTCCCGCAAACGTCTCTTTCTTCGGAGCAAGGAGCTGACAGAAAGGATCACGCACATTCCCACCGTTCAATAGGAGTTGCTATTGCTCTATTGAAAGGCCATCGATTATCCCAGCGTGGAATGAGAATCGGTACGATGGAACAAGAAGCCCAACAAAGGGGCTGCTCTTTGCTGAGTCATTTAGACGTCGTTACTAGCCATCCCGATTTCGTAGCTCGGACTCACCGCTTAAAAAAAAATGAAACGTCGACGTAATGACGCAATCACTCACAGAATAAGAGGGCTGGAGAATCATTAAGTTTTATGCGCTATTACTTTTCTGAGAGGGGTGGCGGGAAAAGGATTTCGCGCGCTAGTAATGGATGTCGGGGGCGCGCGTGTTGACACCTCGGAGGATTTTTTTTTCTTCTGTCTTTTGTTTCTTGTGCTGCTGTTATTATTGTCGATAAATCGACCGTCAGAACGGGGCAAGGAAATATTTCATTATGTCCCGCTTTGAGTACGGGTAATCAATCGGTCAGAAAATATTACTTTGTTACCCCCACAGGGTATAAATCATAAGGAAATGAAGGGGTTGAGCGGAGTTTTTTTTTGCTAGTTTGGAAAGTAATTCGAGCATGGGATCGCTGATTGAGAGAACATATTAGTCAAGCTACCTTCCTCTCAACGCTGTTAATGTAAGTTGAAATCTAATTTAGCTTAAAAGCTTGTTTTCGAAGTGTAAAACAGAACACATTTAGCCCTAATAGCTATAGGCCACTCTTGCTCATCAAAGACGACTGACTCTCTCATTATCTGTACAAAAGATCACGCTGTGAGTTGCAAATATAACTATAGTTCATCGTTGATAATAGTGGCACGTCTCAATAAATAAATAAACTAATTAATAAAATAAAAATAGAAAACAATGAAACTAAATAAATAAGTAAAAATAAATAAACAAAATGAAATAAAATAATAATAAAAAAAATATTAAGTAAACTAAAAATGTACTAGTGCTGTGGCAAGACAGAGCACTAAATTCTGATTTTATACCAATACCTATTAAGTTTCATCAAATTTTTTGGATGTGCCTCTAGTGTCACATGTAAGCGGTATATACAGTACTACCTTTTAAAAATTTAATCAAAGAGTAACTTCATGGATTTAAAAAAGGAAAATGTTCTGATAAGGGAGGGCCAAAAAATTGATTTTTGCTTGGGTAACTGATTGACATTTTTAGAGCAAAACAGTAAGTAATTCGTAATGCGTAACGCAAAATATTCGTAATGCAAACGATCTTGTCTCTTGGATTATTGTATTTATTAAGCAGAATTTAATGGTTTAATTGAATTTTCGAAATACAATTCAGTTGATTGTTAAAAATTTGTTAAAAAGACTGTAACTGACTGACAATTTAAACAGTAGCATGTCAGTCAGTAACCATGCTTTTGATAATTTTTTAAAAATCATCCAAAATGTGCTTCGAGAGTTCAATTATACCATTAAAATTAGCTTAAAAATACAATAATCCAGGAGAAAAGATCGTTTGCGCAACGTATATTTCTCGTTGAATGTCGCAAAACTCACACTGTTTTGCTCTAAAATTGTCAGTCAGTTGATCGTGGAATTGCCCTAATACGATTTTTTTAGTTCATTTGTTTCGCTCAGCTTCTCCGTAGTCGCCATCTGTTTTAAATAACATATTTTTAAAAATTTAGAGGAATATTATAGGTTTTGGGGCATTTGCTATTTAAAGCGCAAAATGAGCAGCAATAATACTCCCGGCACTTTCCTTCAACAATAATGTCTAAGCTTCCTACTTGAATCATAGTGTTTTAGCTTCTCACGCAATTAAAGGGAGTGAAATCAGGCATACTTTCAAGGGCAGAGAAAGCGCTGCAATTTCCAGGAAAGAAGTAATGGCATAGGGGCAACTTCTTAACAATGCAGTTCGCATTTGCTTGTGGTGGAGCTTGTTCATGATTCGTACATACTGTTCGTTTTTTCTAAGACGAGACTTAGCGCAAATTTGCGCATGGGTCAGGTCTGCTGTGATTTTATCAAAATAGGGAGGGAAACCCGGAAGTAAAAGGTTCAAAATAACGTGTTCAAAGACAGCAAGTGTGAGCGATAAGTGCCTATCCTCAACCTATCGCCCCCTTTTGAAATGGAATCTTTCCTGAGTGGTAGTCTTTGCTTCTGAGAACGGACAGTAAGGAAAGAAACGGGACATACGCCACGCCAGTAGTAATAGGCATTACCAAAATTACCCAGTTTCATCATATTTGTTTTTCTTCAAGGTATACGACGAGGACAACAATAATTGAGTAGCAACTAGCAACTCTAAACTTCTGCTGATAGATCACGTAAACCGCGGGTATTTAAGGCTCTCATTTTCTAGAAAAGGGATGGCACCAGTTACGGAGCAATCAGAAAGAAACGACAAATCATCTTTAGTATCTCCGAGACGGACGTGGCTTTCAAAAGTTTATAGCATTGAATTCATGTCAGATAATTAATATCAAACGAGCTGATGTGTGCATCACATACATGATTTCTTTTTACTCCAATTCAATGTCATTTCCCCAATATTGGCAATTTTAATGTGATTTAATAGTTTACTCTCTATATATCAATAACAGTGGCCAATTTAAAACCAAATTAAAATAAATAAAAAATTAATTTGAATTTTGTCATCTTGAATTCAAATTATGTTTTTCGCAATCACGAGTGTGTGTTTATATGTGTGTGTGGGGGGGGGGGTATGTGTATGTGTGTAGGCATGTGTGTTTGTGTCTGTGCAGTCATGAGTGTGTGGGTAGTTGTGTGTATGAGTGTTTGTGTGCGTGGGGGCGGGGTATGTGTATGTGTGTGTGTAAGCATATGTGTTTGTGTCTGTGTGCAGGCATGAATGTGTGGGCAGTTGTGTGTATTTGTGTGTATGTGTAGGTGTCTGTATGCATGCGTGTGTGTATGTGTTTGTGTATGTGTGTAGGGGTATGTGTGTGTATGGTGGTGTTTGTGTATGTGTTTGTGTGTGCGTGTGTGTTGGTGCGTATATGTATGCGCGTGTGTGTAGGATATGGACGCAACCTGGAGACGGTTTTCGCTAGAGGAGCAGTATCGTGGGGCCGGCCGCCGCGACGGGTGGTGCTGGCAGAGGGTGGCGCCGCGCCGGTGGGAAAAATGATAGCACGCCAAAAACAATCAAATGAAAGCAATAAGCAATCGTGATTGCTCAAAAAAAAAAAAAAAATCGCCAAATTTGTCGCCATGTTGGTGACAAAACTTGGCGACAAACTTACCAAAACTCTACTTACCAAATTACAACTTTCTAGGACATACTGTTCTTGAGTTATGCGACATACATACACACATACGGACATACATACGTACATACAGACGTCACGAGAAAATTCGTCGTAATTAACTCGGGAAACGTCAAAATGGATATTTCGGGCGTCTATACGTTGTTAGGTACATATGTACGTGCGGTCGGGTCGAGAAAAAACTCAACATTCATTTGGGATGAGCAAAATGGAAATTAAGGCCGATTTTTTAGTGAAATTTTTTTCGCGAATACAATAACTTCCTTTCTTTTGAAAGGAAGTAAAAAACAACTGGTAACACCAGAGGTGGATTTGGAAAGGGGGGGGGGGGAAACACGACTATAGATGGACTTATCACCAGGAACATCACGTAAATTAGCTTTAGGTGATCGGGTGCAAAAGATGAATACTCTATATGTATTGCATGAAACATCAACAAAAGACGCAAACACAAATGCACAAATGCGCTGCATTTTATATGCCAGTTTTCCAACGCCCCTCATGCTCTTTCCCCAAATGACGGGTCGAATCTGCCGTGAGCAGGTAAACGGCAGTTTCTTCAGAAATGAGTTATCGAGATATTTGAGGAAACACGTTTTGGAATCAATGCTAGCAATACGAAATACTGGATTTAGGCGGAGTTTTTTTTTTTTTTTTTTCAGTGGAAACCAAATACACAAGCATATACAACAAAGCTAAAGTACAATAGATGCCAAAAATGCAAAAGAAAAAAAAAGTTACTGCCGTTACCTGCACATCCTCGTGGCATAAATCACATGAGTAAAAGTTAACAGTCAAGATGGAATGGCTAGAAAGTTCACTGAAGTTAATTGGAAAACAAAATCAGTAGATTGTCCCGTTTAAGAAAGAGATAGATACGATATTCCCTCAACAACAAAATATACATAACTTCAATGCATAAAGTAATTGGAAATCAGCGATTTAAATTTCAGATTAGCCAGGCCACAAATACTGTCGTAACGATAAAACTCAACGTTATTGAAGCATAAAAATTGCAAAATTAGTTCTTACGCGTGTATCAAGGTAACAAAGATGATTATGATCTTCCAATTCTAACTTCCCAATTAATGACTTGCGTGTCGTGTACCATACACAGTGGCGCAGCATGGATTTCCTACTCGGAGAGGAGGAGTGGTTCACAGCAGTCCTTACATGCGCGTAAATTTATTAACATACTAGGATTGTTAAAAACCAAAGGTGGGCTCTGCTACCCCCCCCCTCCGTTACACTCGTTTGTACAGCTAAAAATCGGAAAAAAGGCAATTTGGAATTCAACTGAGCCCAAGCTCGAAATTCCAAGCAGTTAGAACGCCAAAACTAACAAGGCAGGAATCAAACCCATTTTGAATTATACGCGCACTCCCCAAAACATGATTTTTATTAATAAACAGTTCACGACTTGAACAACGACATTGCTCTTTGCCTGAGATAGGCCGGGGAATGTATAGGGTAGTTCGGAGGGTGGGAGAGAAGAAAAAAAAAGTAAAAAAAAAAAAAAAACCTTAAAGCTCAGTCACTGCTTGTTCAAAAACCATCCCTTATCGATTTCGTTATGCCGTTATAGGCCTTGCATAATTCAACGCTCGATTCTTGCTGCTCAATTTGTTATCCAACGCGATTTGGAGGAGATATAAGGAAAAGAACAGCACAGAGGAGAAAAAAAAACTGGAAATAAAAGCTATCTCTTTTCTGTGCGCTGACTTATAGCGGCCTATCAGGCATTTCATGTAGAGACAGCAAATGAGCTACAACACCTGTCGGCATTTGCAGGCAAGCACGCAAGCTTCGATTTATGGGCAGTGTTTGTGAGGCAGTTGGAATTCATAATTGGTTTCTTCTTATCAGAGAAGTCATTGTTGGCGATGAAATTCTTGGCGACGGCATCGCTTTACGCCAGTCGCCGCCATGTTGTGAGATAAGCAAATGAGAGAGCCTCTAGGTTATTAATGCCTGATTCTTTGTCGCAGATTGGCGAAAAATGCTGGCATGACAAAATGGTAATTTCGGAGAGTTACTGATTTTTTTGCAAAGCATTTTTGAGATAACTTTCTTATGTAAGTCAGAGTAGGCTATGAAAAATTAGGTAATTTGTATTCTTTTGGAGACGGGAGATAAACCAATGTAACTTATTTCAGATTTGTAACTGCAAATTTCTTTCTTTCATGGTCAGAAAAATATTGCATTAAAAATTACGTGCATCTTATTAGCATTTTTGTAAGGAATTCTTAGAAACTATTAAAGAAAGTGTGTGAAAGTTTCTGTTTTCAAAAATATCTCCTCCATAAAATTTGAGGTCTCAGTAAAAATTACAATTCATGATCATTATGATTCACAAAATATTTCTTTTCTCATATTATTACTTGTATATCATCGTGAGTCAAGTAAGTTGCAATGGAGATACGTACAGTCGCTTTAAAATGTTTTTACCGCCCACTTAAGTGGCAAAAATATGAAAATAAATTTAAAATTATTTTATCGGTCAAACCAAAGGGCTAAATCTAGGGTGCTACTAAAAACTAAAGTCCATCCTGGAAAAGAAACTAGGGTAACGGCCCCTAGTAACAGACATGCTTAAGACATCGCTCTCAGGTTAACACAACTTTCTGAGCCTTTTAATGTATTTAGACGTTTAAAACTATTTTTCTCTCATGCAACTACATCTCATCTAACGTTTGGATGCTTCTGGATCCTCTGAATTATTTAGTAGTAGCTATTTTTATTTGCTCAATTTCGAAAAAAGGTCCTACTTACAGTAACAGACAGCGACAATTCTGATGATACCCAGTAACAGATAGGGTGAGGAAAGGACGAGTAATGGACAGAATTCCCTTTTTCTCTTCAAAATGTGCAAAAGTTCTTTATACTTATATCTAAAACCTAATTAAGTTCAAGTGAACACGAAACACCGTTCATAACCTTCCACCACTGCCTTGTAAATACAGACTGGCTCATAAAATTCACTCTGATAACACTAGGTGGTTGCACCGTACTCATTGATCGCAGCAACATCAGTTTTACTCGCCTAAAATTCTTATTTTTTAAATCTAAATTTACGACTCTCTGTTGCTGGTGCCGTTACTCTATTTCTATGTTTTTCAGTTCATTTGAATTTCTTCCTGATGTGAATTCAAAAGCATTTCCAAAATATTAAATGTTTTATCGACAGTATGTAGAAAAATTTTATCTGAGTGAAATGCATTTGATGCTAAAGGAGGAAAAACAATGTTTTTAAACACTTGATTGCAATAGAATCGTGCTATCTCTAAAAGTGATTAATCAT
This sequence comes from Uloborus diversus, assembly GCF_026930045.1. NCBI lineage: Eukaryota > Metazoa > Arthropoda > Arachnida > Araneae > Uloboridae > Uloborus > Uloborus diversus. Next base: position 37,550,189 of record NC_072734.1, on the reverse strand, counting down.
ACATTTTTGGTGAAAATTAGGAATAAGCAAGCAGATCCTATTTATAAGAGGTCAGAGGTTGTTACGTGCCGTAAGAAGCTGGATAAGAATTGGCCCATCTCCTCAAGGCCTCACCCTCCTCAAATGTTACAGAACATGTCCCCAAGAACGAGACACCCATCTAAAACAAGATCAAATCCTTTAAATCCCCCGTCCTTCCCCATCGCTATTTGACACTTTGAGATACGAATAGCACGCAATGCGAACACAAAAACTTTTGAAGAATTTCATTGAAGCCGTAGGTACCACGCGTGGAAAGGAACGCCATCGTTGTGAGACGAAAGCTGGTTTGATGTGTGTATCACATGACTTCCTTTTATTCCAATTTAATGTCATTTCTTTATTATTGGCAATTTTAATATGATTCCATAGTTTACTCTCTAAATATCAAAAAAGTGGCTAAATTAAAACCAATTTAAAAATAAGAAAAAATCACCAAATTTAACATCGCCAAGTGTCCGCCAAATTATAACACCACTTGAGTTTACATCGAATTTAACAATGATTTCCCCCCAAAAAGGAGCAAAAGACCCTTTAGAAACACCCGAATGCAACCAAAAAGGGAGGTGCAGAACTAGACCTCACTAGGAGTCTACGTACCAAATTTCAACTTTTTAGAACATACTGTTCTTGAGTTATGCGACATACATACGCGCATACGTATGTACAGACGTCACAAGAAAGCTCGTTGTAATTATCTTGGGAATCGTAAAAACGGATATTTCGCTTGTCTAGGCGTTTTTTGGCACTTATCCACGTGTGGTCGAATCGAAAAAAAAAAAAAAAAACTCAACGTTCATTCGGGGGTGAGCAAAATGGAAATTAAATTCGATTTTTGAGTGAAAATTTTTTCTCGAATACAATACTTCCTTTCTTGTAAAAGGAAGTAAAAAAGCTACACGATGACTCTCCGTTAGCGTAAAATCACAGGACAGAAATTATTTGAAAAATAAAAGGTTAATTATTTTGCTCGACACTTAAAGAGTCAATTTTATTTAAATTCCAATCTCAAGGGTATATTTTTTCTTGTGAGACTTAACTATAGACTTGATGGAGGTCTTTTGCTTAGGACAAATGATGACATTAAATGAATTCTATTAGGGAAAATTCTTAAAGTGTGAAAACTAAATTTGCTAATGAAGCCGCTTATAATTTGATTTGTACTTTTTAAAATTTAATAAGCCATTCCTTTGTACATATTCAACAATGTTAAATTGAACAAATTATAGGGTGCAGTATGAACATTTACAAACAACCCACATGGATAACATTCAATTTTGGTATATACAGAAGAAAGTAGAATATGATTTGTAATGTACAACTCTGGTCAGTAGGATCTTCAGTTTCTGACTAGTTAAGCAAAACTTTCTGTCTAAACATCAGTGCCAAAAATAACAGATGTGCCATTGAAGTTGCATTGACAACATCTTTGGCTAGAACCATACTTATCACAACAGGCACGCACAAGTTGTCAAGTGAAGTATTAGGCGCGGTCGATTTGCAAGAAGCAGATGAAGCACTGAAGCATCATTCGTCGGTCGAGTGTCTGTCTGTTCGTCTGGAGACTGAAAACGTAATAGTGTTGTCACGAAACGCAATTAAAGCTCATTTTCAGTTTTCCCTGGAGGTCATTTTTTTACCCTATTTGGTATCAGGAGTTGGGAGTCAAGAGATCACGATACTTGCAGAAGACAAGAGGGGAGAAGGGGGATGGAAGATTTGTGGTATCAGGCTGATCAATCAAGAGGAGGAGGGGCCACACCCGAATCTGATTCGACAGCGATTTGTAAAGAAGGGTGGTTGATCAAAGTTACAAGTTGGTGAAGTCACTGGAGTGTGGTAAAATCAAACTACCTGAAGACGATTGCTGGGTCCTTCCTCATTCGAGCAACTTTTTTCACACTTCGTAAAAAAAACTGGTTTATAAATGTTTTTTTAATGCTAGTACTTAATCAGATAGCTTCGGAGAATTGCTACATTAAGCAATTAAACCGATTCTTTGAACAGCAGAGAGAGAGTACTAGTAACTCTGGTGGGTGCTGCTTATGCAGCATGATTTAGAATAAAAAATCAATAAAAGTCTACCTAGGATCTGAACTTAAAACGCGTTTTACTGAAAACTTTTAAAAATCCAGTCATACCCCTTTGCTTCTCGCTGCCTCGATTGTGTTCCAAATAAAAATATTTTTATGCTAGGTTAGACCGGGACACGTTTACGCGGATTTTTTTCAATGAATTTTCTAAATTTTATGTTTTAGCTTAGGAAATTTTAGACATTGCTGTTTTATGAAGCAATTAATGGAGTAAAAATTGGTACATTAAGTAGTTGCTCAGTTTGTGTTTTTAACCGTTAAAAAAAAAAAAAAAATTGAGACCAAAGAACGTGCGAAAAGTGTTCAGACGTCAATGCCTAAACTTGCCCCGTTGCCAAGTTTGGATTAATTTTTAACGTGCAAAAAATATAATAACATTTCAGTTCATACAAAAACAATTCTCAAAAAAAGATAAAATTCTGCTAATTTTAATATATTTTTTATTTTTTTACCAAGTATTATTTATTGACAATAAGCTTCAAAACGTTCCAACTCTAAATTTACTCGACTTGGTAGAAAACAGATTATTTTTCCTGCATGCTAGACCGAAGCTCGACTAATGCCCAAAAACTTGTGAGGATACGTTCTAAGGAGCAGCATTAATATGTTATGACTGTTGGCTCTCCAGTTGTAATTCGTTTTGGAAAAAGGACACTGCGAAAACGTGCCCCGGTCTACCCTATATAATATACATCAATACCCTTTTATTTAAGCTAATTAATAACATTTTTATTGCAAGAACCCCTTTCTCAAGAACGTGAAAAATATATCGATCTTCGTCAACAGCATAATACACTTTTTTTTTTACACTGCCGATCTTTGCTGAAAGCTTTCAGCAAATAAATTTGATGACGCATCTGGGTGACGCTGCCACTTTAAAAAATGGTAACAAGAACACAACTGAAGTCCACAAATTGCTTTTTACACATATCGCCATTTTAAGAAGAAAGCCGATATGAAAGTGGCCTTCGCTTTTTCGATGTCATCGGTTTTGCTTTTAACCATAAAACTGAACTGCTTTGATGCGTGTATTTGACAATGAGTGATACTTTGGCCACAGAATTGACATACACCGTCAATAATAGTACCGTCAATCCGAAAACCTGAAACCGAGTAAAGTACATAACGAAATGATACTCTTGCAAGAATTTTTAATAATACATCTGATGTTTTCTATTTTACGTTTTAACTTAAAATATTTTCCAGGCAGGAACAAACAAGTTGAAAAAAGTCCCCCTTGGTGTCAAAAAAATGTTTGTCACCTTCAAAAATCTTAATGCAGCAGATCAAAGTGTTTCTAACCATGGTTGCACGCGCTACTAGAAAATGTGGTTGAATGTGAAAGAAAATGCCTTTGATTTTAAAGAAAAATGCTTGTAATAAATTAAACAAAAAATAAAATACTTCAAAACTTTCGCCTAATAATAATAATAATAATGATGATAACAATCGTAACAATGCATCAAAATGCTTTCCATATGTACAAATGATATTTTCACATAATAGAAATCTTGGATAAAATTTTAAGATAATAAAATTATCATCGATTGTTGGATTAGCTGATGTTTTGACAGAAGGGCCAGCTATCTAATTTAAATTAACTTAGTACTAAGTGATAATATTATAAAACATTGAATGTTTTCACTACAATAAATAAAACCAGGTTCTCGAAAAAAAAAATAAAATTTAAGAAAAAAGGAAAAGTTAAATTACATCGCAACAAGTATGGTTATTCAGATAAAATGACCACAACAAAACATTTTTGGCTACACGCATTTCTTTTATAAATATTTATTATTATTGTATAATATGTTACTAGCAGTTTAGTTATAAAAGGTAAATATATTTTTTAACTTTCCAGTCTTTTATGCCTAACAGTAGTTATAACGATGGCCCATATTTTGACATTTGCATTTTTGGGCAATTTTTTTTCTCTCTTTCAGGCATTTTAAAGGGAGTTTTTTGGATTAAAAAAAAACTTTTTGGGTTTTGTTAATATTTTAAAACATTTATTTTACGCTTTGATTTTTTTTTTCGTGCACGGCAGTAGACGTTCTTTTGCATTTGAAAATGCTAAAAAGCATTAAAAGTTCAACGCAATGCTGGTCCCTTGTAATTTAATGAAAGGTTCAAAACTCATTTATGTCTTTCCATTCCTCTTTAGTCCATGTTTGTTTTACAATTTAACATTTATTTCCAACTTTTATTAAAACTGTATCTCACTTTCATTTTGGAAAGAAATTATGTTCCAGATTACTATTCTTGATTAGATATAAGAGAAGTTATTTTTAAGAACACTGTTTACATTTTAAGGGCATTTTTTCCTTTCTTAAAGGCAGTTTTTGTAATTTTTAAGGGCATTTTTCGGAATTTTCTTTTGGCTTTCAAAATACGGGCTCATATTATAACAAATGTACAATACACTTAAATTTGAATTATGAAGAATACTTTTTGCAAGTGTACTGATTCTTACTAATACAGTTCCTAATGAGCAAACTTCCATTCCCCCTCCCCCAAACAAAGAAGAATAGATAAAGTAAAACTGTGTTTTGGCTCTGCATCCTCATATTAAACTTTAACCATGAAACGAAGCCTGAAAATTTATATTTGCCGAAAGGCTTTGAAAAGAGTCTTCAATCATCCTAATAAAATCATTTTACACCAGAATTCTTCGCCTCATCAAGTATTGGATAATTCTGAAGTGTGTCTATCTCCAGAGGAACCGGTCGAATGACCCGAGAGGTGAACGAGATCCTCAGCGACCGCGGATCAACAAATGATCCAATTAAGTTCGCTTCCAATTTAATACGCGTTATTCCCTGACATACTGTAATTTTCTACTTGCCGATGCATGTTATTAGGCTTTAATCAGCCTAGTGGAAACAGCAGCACTGGACCTTATCCACTAATTTTCAAGAGCAGAATTTCGTAAGGCCATGGGAAGGAAGCAGTATACTTTGTAAATGTATCGGTAATAAATATTTAGAGTAATTGGTGTCGCTAAGAAGCATGTAAAACATTTCTGAATTGGGTATTGATGATAAATACTGCTTACGTTTGGACCAAAGCGGAACAATTCTCAGTCGTTTTATCCTTACGCATGCCCAAACATTTGCCATTCCACAAAAAAAGTCGCCATTTTGTCCCGCACGGACAAGGGTGCCCCGATGGGTGGACACGGGAGGTCGCTGTGACCTTCAAAGGTTTCCTAATTTGGCAATTTTTTTTTCTATCTGTTTGGCAAGATTATCATCATTTGCAAAATTTGGGATTCTATTCGGCAAAAGTATTATCGTTCGGCGAAATTTGGAGTTCTATTCGGCAAATTGAAAGTTTCCACCCTCCCAAAAATTTAAGAACGGGACGCCCTTGAGTATGATTACACCGCATGGGACGCTGTTATTATTTCAATAAAATCAAATATTTTAAAAAGGTAATCAACAACACTTATTGTTGAAGAAATCACATATGTTTGTGATTTTTAAGGGCAAATCCTTATCTGCATTACCCCTATAAATAAGAGTTTTTAATGAAATATATGAGCTGTCACGTGCTAGACAAAGTATTCGTTTTTAAGTGAAATCGCCCATTTTAAATACTCCACTGGACACTACAAGAAATAAAAATAAGTAATATTTTTAACTCATACATTTTTTACGCATTATCCATAGTTTATATTAATTTTCAATTATTGCTTAAAAAGGTCAAAATATTTGTGTTTAACAAGTTGATAAATAGTACTAGTGTTCACTAAAATGGTGGTGAACACATAAAATTTTTGTATGATTATTAAATAAAAAAAAAAAAAAATACGTTTCACAAAATGCAAACTCTTATGTGTAATTTGAAAGTGATATAACTCAGTTGAAAAATAATAAAAAAAATCAAATATTTGCAATACGAAAAAGTTATACGTACTTTAACGAACGCAGTGACGGAGTGTTTTGTAAGGTTCAATTTTCCTGCCCTTATTCTCGGAACCAATCTAATATCCGTATCAGTACGAAAAATATGACTTGTTTATGGTTGGGAAAAGTCATTATCGCTCTTTGTTCTGTTGAACGAAGACTACTGTTTCTTGGTTCTTGGGTAATCAAATTACAATTCTTGTCGTTTAACTGTTTTGTGTTGTAAATGTTGGAGCTTTGTTTTTTTCTTTTTTGTTTTGAATTAAGTATTAAATTCTCAGCCAGTTTGAGTTTAGTAAAAAGCAAAAAGCATAAAAATTTTAAAATTTTCCGGAAAACTTCTCAGCTTCGCCGTCATTTCGAATGTTTCCAGGTGCAAAGGGTATATACTCAATGTAAATAAAACCAAAAAAACACGCCCACTTACATGTAAACATTATTTTCTCAAAGCCAGGGGGGCAATTGCTCCCCCATCGACTTCCCTAAATGACGGGCCTGGCTTTGGCCACTACTGTATGTTGCGATAAATAGCACATAATTTCATATTCGGTCCAATACTTCATGGGATACTCAAAAGTTCTTTATTGAAACGGATTTAAAGCTTTAACAAATTGACACATTAAACCTCCAGAGTGGAGCAACGAATGAAAATGAACAGATAAATGTACTTTAGCTGTAATAATTTACTCGAGCGAAATATAGTATTTCTCAACTTTTCAAGTTTTCTCAACTTGAGAAGGACACAACTTGTTGGAACGTGTTCATCATGCAGGGACATAGATCGGTAAATGGACTTTCACGATTGGGTTACGATTCGAGGCTTAATAAGTTAGATGTATGAAATGGATTAAAAGAGTATCAGAGAGGATATGGATCAGTTGAAATTCATTAACCTCGATGTGGATGATATTGAATTAATTGAAGATGAGAAAAAGATTCTCAAAGGAGATTACTAAATATAGACAAAATTCTATTGAGAAATTGATTTCAGGATGGAATATATATATATATATATATATATATATATATATATATATATATATATATATATATATATTCAGGCCTATGTACTGATTTTTTAAAGTAGTTTTGAAACTTTCTTACAAACTTTCCGAGACTTATACATGGCTTTTCAGGAATATTAAAGTTAGTAAGGGTTGTTTTTTTCCCAAGTAATATAATGATATTTACAAAAACTGCAAGTATTTGGATTGAGTTAATACCTTTTGGAACTCAAAAGCTTTTAAAAAACAAAGTTGTTGAGTAAAAACTATTCCTATTTCCGAAATGACAGTGCGTATTGTCCTCTAACTTACAACCATAAGTAATAGAATGCAATAAACTGCATGACAGAGACCAATTTAAGGTCCTATTCAAATATCAAAAAAGGCTTCTTTGCAAAAACGGCGATAAAAAAAAAAAAAAAAGCGGCTCTTTGCTTAATTTTTAACCTGCCGGATTACTACGATTGATAAAAACAAAACTCCTAAAAATTTGAGTCGTTAAAGTTCGTAAGCTGACGCCAATGAAAGCATAAATTAACGTAGTCTAAATTATTCCCCAAATTGTAGAGAAATAAAACTCACCTTCATTGTCAGTTTGATCTTAGACACTTAAATGCAGTTCTGTGATTTGGCTTAAGGTACAACATATCTTCATAAGTTCTGCAAGGAATCTGGTAGAAAAGTTTAGCAATGTTTTTTTTTTTTTTTTTTTTTTGTGTAATTTTGTGATTTTTTTTTTTTTTTTGGTATTTTATTTTCAGTTTTCAAATTGGTGACTTTTACCTAACTTTCATGGCTTGTGGACAAGCATTTGAAAGCTTCTTTGGTAAGACTGTTCTGTTCAGTCCTTCCCTTTGGGATTTATTCCCCAAACCGTTGGAAATTACGATGGACTTGACACAAAAAGAGAAAAAAATGAGAAGAAAAGAAAAGAGCCCATTTGGAACATTTGATTGCGATTAAAAAATTAAAAAATGCAACGCCAACCGTCACACAAGTGATACGAAAGGTACTTCAACCTTCTACGATACAGTTTTGAGTTATGCGAGATACATAACGAACGTACTTACGTCAAAACAAAACTTTTTAAAATGAACTTGGGGATGGTTAAAATAGAGTTTTCAGTTGCCCTTAAGGAGCCACTAGTCAAAACTGGTTATGGATGATTAAAATGGAAATTTAAATTGAAATTTTGAACGCGAAATTACGTACTTTGGAGTGGGAAGCTGTAATTTCTTTGTTTTGTGGTAAGGCTACTATATATACTTTGTATGTTGCAATTTTATTGTGGCTCCACATCGTGCAAAGAAATACGAATGATAAAGATTATATTAAAACAGAACTCTTGTACTATCAAACTCAATCAAAGATCGTTTCGCCAAATTCTGACATTCCATTTTTCAACAAATTTCCTCGAAATTGATGACAGGAAGGAAATAATATCATGAAAAAGGAATGATGGTGAAGAAACAAACAAAAGTAAATAAATAAAAATCGAACAGTAAAAGGAAAAAAAAAAGAACGAAGGAAATAATAGCGCCGGAAAACTCTAGCAGCAGCAACATTGCTCTTTCGCTCTCTCATTCTTCCTGGTCAGTCTTTGAGAATGCCAGCTTTCGAATTCACATCTCAGAGAAAAACCTACACAAAGAGATTCACATCTTCGGGAAAAACCAACACAAAGAGAAGTCCGAGCTCTTCCTTCCATAGTGGCCTCTTCATCACTGAAATATAAGGGATCTAAGGAGTGGGGAGGGACAGACGATGGGGCAACAGACGCCTGCAAGTCGCTGGGCAGGAACAAGAACCATTATCTCGCCAAAAGAAGTTGGCGATTTTTTTTATTGATTTACTATTTTATATATATATACGTGGAAACATGTGGGCGTATATATATATATACATATTTTATATATATATATATATATATATATATATATATATATATATACGAATGTGGTGTTCCGTTTAAACCTGCAAGACCTTTATTTTTGCAACCATTAGTCCTAGATCTATACTTCCAACTGCAAAACAGTTCAAAATCAGATGCAGTTATAATATTGAAAGTTTGAAGTAAAAATAAAAATGAGTCAAAACATACAAAATTTTACTTTTTATACGGGCCCTAGGTCCCCTAACTAATATTTACAGAAATAATCTCCATTGAGAACTATTACTGACACAAAAAACTTGACATTTGTGCGACCAAAACTCAAGGAGATATTCCAGAGTAAAGTTTTAAGGACCATACAGAAGACGAGTTTGGAAATGACAGGTCGTCAAAGTAAGAAAAAACAAGGTATTTATATTTTTAATTGCCATTCAAAAATAAATGTAAGTGTTATGCCGTGATACGCAAAAACATACTACAAATCCACGAATAATTTGAAAAACCACACTCTATGAACACATATAACTTTAAACTCTGGTTAACCGCTATATTTACCCTCAAAAGGTGTTATTGACGGCGAGTGAAAAGTGGTGTAGGTCAGAAAACGCTGCTTTTCGTATCTCGTTGAATATTGGTGGTACTAATTTCAAACTTTTTGTGTTGGAGCTATTTTTCATGGGATATTATTTCCCTTACATAAGTTAGAAAACCTGGGGCCCGTATAAAAATTTAAACTTTGTATTTTTAGACTTATTTTTATTTTCACTTCAAACTTTCAGTATCTTAACTCTGCATATGATTTTTAACATTTTTGTAATTGGAAGTATACATCTAGGATTAACGGTTGCGAAAATAAAGGTCTTGCAGATTAAAACGGAACACCCTGTATATACATTCTGCAAAGACGTTTCAGTACACCCTTTATGGAACTGTAACCTGCAGAGCAGACCATGAGGGCAAATGTTAGAAAAGCCAGAACTCTAAATGATTGGGCTATCATTATAGAATTGAATAGTCGAAGTTGTTATTAAATACGAAGGCAATAAGATAACGGGTTAGGTAACGATGCAAAATGAATAGCAGTAGCTAGCAACTTTTTAACAAGTGAAACATATATTTGATCAAATAAGGCCATGGAGATATTTTAAAACAGACACCATGATGTAATTATACTGAGAACATTCATTTCGCTTTAAAAAAAAAGTACGTAAGGGAAAATATGAAACAAGAAGTTATGAAGGAAGTACAAGTTCTCGGTTTATTCAAGCTAGAAATTTCAATGATGTTGTTTTATGAAGCTGTGCAAAAAATGCCTTTGAATACTTGACACCTAACTTTCAAACTTAAGTTGTTGTATTTTCCACTGCATAAGGCGGATTTTATTTTCTTAAAAATTCGTCTGAGAAATGATATATGCCTTATGAGTGTAACGAGAGTATAAATTATCGTCCACGTTTTCCAAATCATGCGCATTAACTTTTGTGTTCACCGACTGGATTAAAACATCTTGGTGAAATGAGAAAGAACAAATTACAGCAAATTCTTTCTGTAAAATAAGTAATTATGAAAGTTTGCGATGGAAGTGAAGATATACATTTTTTCGATGATGGGGATCGTGCTGAAGCAGAGGAAGAAAAGAAGTGAATGAAGGTAGCACGGAGTTGTATGACAGTGAAAATGGTTTTACAAGTTTCTAAAAGATCAGTTCATTGTCAAAAATACCATTTGGAAAATTACGTATTGTTTTTAAAACATGCTTCTACTTTAACATGCCCCCCCCCCCGCAGAAAACAGTCTTATGTTTTTACTTCCTTTTACAAAAAAGGAAGTATTGTATTCGCGAAAAAATTTCCTCTCAAAAATATACCTAAATTTCCATTTTGCTCACCCCCGAATGAATGTTGAATTTTGTTTCCGACTCGACCACACGTGGATAAGTGCCTAAGAACATATAGACACGCAACATATCCATTTTGACGATTTCCGAGTTAGTTACAACGAGTTTTCTCGTGACGTTTGTATGTACATATGTATGTATGTGCGTATGTATGTCACATAAGTCAAGAACGGAATGTGTTAGAAAGTTGAAATTTGGTACGTAGACTTCTAGTAGGGTCTAGGTGTGCACCTCTCTTTTTGGTTGCATTTGGATGGTCCAAAAGGGGTCTTTTGCCCCTTTTTGGGGGGAAATCATTGTTAATTTCGATGTAAACTTAAGTGGTGTTATAATTTGGCGGACACTTGCCAACATATCGCCAGTCTTTTGGTCGCCAAGTTTTGTCGCCAACTTGGCAGCCATTTTTTAACATTTTTTAAAAACATTTTTTAACATATTTATGGTTTTAATTTGGCCACTGCTGATGTTACTTAAAATCTATTGAATCACATTAAAACACCAATAATGAGAAAATGACATTAAATTGGGAGTAAAAAGAAGTCATGTGATGCACACATCAGCTCGTTTTGACCACGTTTTCATGCATGAACGCCGGAAAATATAGTAACTGTTAGTTCAAATGCTTTCTGTTCTAATTTAATGTCAAAATTCCTCTTATATTACAATATATTTTCTATTTATGGTATGAATCAGGTCTCGTCATAAAGTGGCTCATAATTAGAAATTGGTTATACGAATTCAGAGATTTTCAAGCAATAAAGCAAATTTATTTACTTACCAGCTGATTGATGCTGGAAGTATCCTAAAAGAAGAAAGAACATACCATCAATCTATGTAATTAAAAAAAAATTATACTTAGTACAACGAAAACAGCATATACTGTATTTATAGATTAACTATTAACTTGAAAATCGTTAAGAGACATTTTGAATGAAATCAACTACGAAAATTCAAAAAATGAAGAGATTAGTCACATAAAAGAAAAAAAAAAACGCTTTAAATGTTAAAAACATTTTTTTTGACTAGAAAAGAAAAGAAAAAAAAAATATTACAACTGTAAACACAGAACTATCCCCCCCCCCTCAAAAAAATTCTGTTGGGAAAATAAATTTTACATTTGAAATTATCCAATAATGCAGCGATGAAGATAGCTCTATTGTACCGAAACTAATTTATTGAAATGAAATATGAACTTTTACACTGAAAAATAAGTAGTTTGCTGCACGAAAATGCTACTGATTTGCTAGATACAAAGAATGGAGCATTTTTCTAAATTTTGAAGCAGTATATACAAGTAAGCACCAAAATATGACAAAATTAAGAACCACCTTTTGTAGCTAGCAAATTGGAACTATTCATTTGCGCAGCACACTATAAATATTTTACAGTGTAGAATGTGTTCATTTCTACGTCTCTAAAAAAAAAATGGAGTTTCTATTTGTGCAGTTTACAACCATATTTTCAGACATTTCATTGCGCAAAACATCAATAAAAGAAAAAAAAAAGCAAAGTCGTAAAATTCTGTAGCATTCAAATCTTTGAATAACTAAATTTCTTACATCATTTTATTTGCTGTACATCTGATATTTATTCAACAGTCCGTCAAGCAAAAGAAGTGTTATTTACCAAATTAAACCAATCAGTCCCGCAGTCCGATAGCCACAAATAACTACCCTTGGACGATGACTATGTAGCCGGCCATTTATACGATTGATCGAGAATTGGGCCCAATGTGCAATCATTTGGTCATCGCTTAATGGACACTGTCCGCAGGGTTCTGATTGCCCCTAATGATCGTCCACACATTAGGATAGCGAGATCATCCTGAGGGCTTACGGCTACAGCCAACTTCCAGCAAAAATTGGAAGTTGCCTCGCTCATTTGTGATGGTGGATTGTCGCTGATTGCCCTTGTTGAAGAAGAATTAAAAAAGAGGCAGAGTGATTGGGCGTATCTGTGGAGATATGATACTTGTAGTTGAGTTCATTCCGCATTGCATTAATCAGAGTGGTTCGTTGATGCGTCCAAAACTAGGTAATCACTGACTGGAAAATAGACATGTTTATGATAGCAGCTCAACGGGAAATACTTTTTTTAGGTGAAAGCCTGATGTGTGTCTTATCTTAAATACACTACACTAGAATGTATAAACTATTACAAATGGCTTTTGCTATCAGTAAAAATATTTATCATATTTTTTTGCTTATATAAGTTAAAGTCAGTAGCTGTAAATCGCATACTGATTGTGAATCAATGTGGCTGAACCAAATTATGTATGTGTAAAACTATAAGTCAGAGCTATTGATTAAATCTGGAACAGCAAAAACTTTTCTTATTTGAAAATCCTTATAAGAATTTAAAAAAAAAAAAAAAAAAAATGTAAAACTAACTTATATAATGAAAGATAAGTACTCGGGACCTTGAGTCAAATACCTAGTTGCAGCTTCTCATTTTGAACTACTGTAAGGAGAAAGTTATCAGAGATAATTTTCCTCCATTTACTTCCCAGAAACGTTGAAAAGCGCTTTAAAATATGCAACACATATTTTCGGCATATCTTTATAAAAAAATGAAAACCCTACATCAGAAGACATATTGGCATACATTATTTATGCTGTCTTACTTATTTTGACATCAGTAAACATGAGTCCCCATCATCCCATGCCCATCAGTAAATTTACATTTCATTCTCATTTTATGGGTGCACAGCAACAGGACCATTACACACAAGCAGCTCCCTTACACGACTTTGTAAAGAAACCATTAGGATCGACAACTCCTATATCTGGAGTATATTTCCCCTACATAGAATTCCGATATCGTAACTAATTTCTCGCCTTACCGAGGAAGAAACACATACACCCATTGATTATCGCTCGCCGTTTTCACTCATTTTTCTTCGGGTCTTGGTTGAATTTCCCTCTGAGCTGATCATTTTCTGAAAGTTTTTCTAATGGCTCTTGTTCCCCCACGGCTTCATTTTATTCTGGATTCGCCTATTTATTTTCTGACTTTTTCACTCAGAGCATCGATTTTTCTATATAAATTTCATCACTGTGAACAGATTTCCGCGTTTGGTGAGTTTTGGTTCGCTGTAAATCATCGTATTTGATTTTGTTTCCTGTTTTTGATGACGGTGTCGGAAGGTTCTAAGTTTAAGCACTTGGAGGATAAGGGTAGGTAGCAGTGGAGGCATGCGATTTGGAAATTTTGACCTTCATAAGAAGAGTTTGACTCTTTCATATTTTCAGGATTGTGGAGTCGTAGTCGGACTGATTTGGGGATAAAGTTGTCTCAGTTGGAGTCGGGGTTTAAAGTTCCAAGAGTCGGAGTTGGAATCGGTAATTTTCCCTCAAAGTCCGCAACTCTGTTAGTGCTTCCGGAGTCGAACAGATTTTGGTGTAAAAGAGTCGGAGTCGAAGGTTCTAAAATTTCCGGAGTCGGAGTCATTTTTCTCCTGAATCCACAGTCCTGCATATTTTGGGGCAATACTTAAAGAAATTGTTTGTTTGACGAAAACATATTCTCGTTTAATGAGAAAAAAATGCCAAAACTGCAGCCACATTATAAATTATGGAATACCTTTTTCAGGAGATAAAATCGGAAAAGATATTAAATTGATTTATAGGAAATCTCGTTAGAACCAAGGACCGATTTTGTGACTTCTAGATATAGCACTAAAATCGGAACCTATGACCGTAATTTAATGACAAAAGAAATCTAAATCAAAACTTATTAAAAAGAAAAGTACCTTGGTGGAATTTATTATGAATTATCACATATTTTCAAATACTAGCTCCATCACGTATTCGAATTGAACACATACCAAAATTTAAACAAAGGCAATATATTTTCTTTTATACGAATTGTTAAATTCAAAATGCTACGTTTTATGATATACAATCGAAAGGCGTTAGATATCGCTGCAAAAGGAGCACTGAAATGGAAGTTTAGTTCATACCGCTGTTATAATTTAGTTCTTCGATGGCATCAATAATTGTTAATATTTCCTCCAGCACTTACAATGCTAATATACATCGGACTTCAAATGAAAGCCATAAATTCGATTTCTATCTATGATTTGTTTAAAAACAGCCACCTCTCTGTCCCGAAAAATAAACCGCTGCTAACATCAAACGCATGATATCTGATTGCAATAAAATTTACTCCACAGTCGCCGCCCTATTTCGCCTCCCTCCAAAAACGTGCTTTATTTTGGGAAATTGAGTTGAGATACCACCACACGCATGCTCACCCCCATTTTACGCAAGGCTCCATCGAATTCTTTTATCTAAACGTTGCCACTCATCATTCATGGCAAAAGCGAGGCTTCCAATCAACGCCCGCGTAAATACAATTACAGAGCAACACCGTCAGGTGATGGGGGTGGAAAGGGGGGTGCCACCGTATAGGGCAGGCCTGCCTTAGCCTCACAATAATCGCTTCGACACCTCATTCCTTTGCTTTTGCACTCACAGTGGTGAAAACCAATTATTCTCGCCACCATGCGCGATAATAAAATAATCTTGTCCTCATGCGCGCGAGGCTATCTATCGGCGGAATCATGGCTGTTGCCATCGTGAGTAATACAATAGAAAGAAAAGGAGTTTTGTCTAGCGGGAATGGATTTTGTTGATTAAGGGACAGCAGTAATTATGGGGCTTTGGCAGATGCTATCCACCCGCCCTCAGACGGTTAAGAAAAAACGGAAAGAAAGGGCCTAAACTGATGTTCGGTTGAAAACGAGATTCGATTTTTCATTTTCAGCTCATTTCGCGCCACGAAGCAACTTCCTTATGGTTTAAACAAAAAGATCTGATGTATTGTACAAAAAAAAAAAAAAAAAATCAATTAATGAGCTTTTTATCTATCGCAGCCCTCCCACCAAAACAAATTATGTACGTGTATATGTGGACTTGCAAAAGTTGTGCCACTGCTCCGAAGTTAGGAACATGCATAGATGGCGTTTACGCCTATGAACAAATTATTGAAAATGCAAAGCAAACACCATTTAATATACTAGCAGCATAAGAAACGATAAATTTTTGTAGGTTTAAAATCATTGAGACCCTGAAAAAAGTTTTGATGCTACTAATTTACCCTTCGATTCTCAAGCTGTGGAAATCAATGACAAATATTATCCAAAAGTGATGAAATGTTTGAGGATCCCTCGCAACTATATTTCGGGAGGGACTGAGTCCATTACTTCATTGATGTCCCGGTTCAATGTCACTTTTAGATCGGGGACATGTCACTGATGTCCCCGATGCAATAGGTTCTGCAATAAAAGCAGCAATTGATTGTCTTTCTCGGTCGTATTTCGAGACGGCTGCCAGCAAGTTGGAGCAAAACTTGGTGACTTGGCAAACCATGCAAAGTAATCATATCTTTGTAAGACATCGTTGTGAAAGACTTTAAACTTTTTCGCGTCTAGTTGATGAATAGCACCTGGGACATTTGACAGTTTAACCAGTACCATCGTCTGCGAAATACATCAAAGACCGCGAAATGCGTAAATACTTTGTGCCACTATGGAGAGGGCCTTGAATGGACAACAGCACTTGCACCATACTATTGCATAATGATGTTCAAAATTATTGATTTCTTTATTCTTTTACAACATGCCTTTTTGTTTCGCACTCTGTATGTGTTTGTACGTTTGTCTATGAACAACTCGTCTACTTATCTTTTCGTGTATGAATATAGGTAGATCCCTAATTAGAAAATTTTCCAAGGGGAGGAACGGACACTCAGCGCAAATTTAATCAGGAAACAACAAAAACGGCTCCCAGTTATAGGTAAAAACATTAGTTCTCAAAGTTGGGTGGGGGGGGGGGGGTAATTGAACTCACTGCCTCTCCCTGAATGCTGGGCCAGCATACATACACATATACATATACGTATGTGTAAACGGTGAAACATGTGCGATCGTAAATAAAGTATTCACCATATAAAACTACTAAAGTTTAAAAAGTGAGAAACATTCAGGTTCCACCTATTCAAAAAAGAGACTTCGTATTCAAAGTTAGTCGAAGAAATAAAGTTTTAAAAGGATCTTTTTCACTCAATCGCCATGGGAAGAACTCCAGTTAACATTCTATCTCTTCCCGTCGCTCTTCAGGAACATAAAAGAAAACGAGTAGACAAAAAATGTGGAAAAAAAGTGAAACTTTTTTGCTACATGAGCGCATAAAAACTCCACTTTTGCAAACGGGAAAAGCAGCGAAGATTGCGGCGAAGGTAGAATGGGACCAACTTGAAAAGTAGGAGCTTTTAATATAAAGGCCGAGGTAGATTAAAGGAAAGGACTTTAGAAGAAAACTCCTTTTCTAAATTAATAGTTGTTCTTCGCATAGAATGCGGCTAGAAAACGGATTTGCAACGAAAGGCATTTAGGAGTTAAATGGCGCAACATGGGAAATGTGTTACGTGCGAATAAATTCTGTATTGATAGCAGAATTTATTATGTAGATAGCAGATGTGCAATTGTTTGTTAGTAAGGTATTTTACTTTTGGCTTTAAGTTAAAGCCTTTTGGGGTTTGTAGCTGTTGGATTAGCAGATAAAGCAGTTATAACGCCTCAGATGGAGGAGAATTTCTTAAACGGAAATCTGAAAACACGAATTAGAACTTTTTCATCAGAGGATGATTACCAGTCTGAAAAAAAAAAAAAAAAAAAAAAAAAAAGATAAATAGAAGTAAATGTGTTGTGAATTGTATAAACCAGATTCTCTATAAAGTTGATGCTTACCGAAACGGGAAAGAATTGAATATGAAAATTTATTATTTTCTTCTGATTAAGTTGAAAACTACTTAAAGTTCGATGGTGGTATTGATTGTTCTATAGAGGAATAATTAAGTTATTTTAAATGAAACTAATTCGGGAATTTTTCGTCGAGCCTTTATAAAATATAGAACATATTAAAAGCAGAAAAATCGTTTTAATTAGACTAAACTGACTATAAATGCAACGAAAGTATCTTCACAGCTGAAGAAAATAAGTCTTTCAAAAGGTATCTAAATGCATTAAATTTTTTAATTGAATTTCTCTAACAGGCCTAAATGTGGTAAAAACTAATGATGTGTAAGTACTAATATGATGTGCCTAAGTGGTAAATACTAATATGATGTGCCTGAAATACTAATATGATGTGCTTGATGTAAATGTGGTAAATACTAATATGATGTTCCTAAAGTGGTAAATGCTAATCATTTAAAATGGTACCATAATAAAAACACTTTCTCTTCCAGATTCCATGAAAGGTGAGTTCAAGAGAAAGGAAAATGAGATTTTCAAAGTGTCCAACATGAAGAATTCTCTATAATCACGCAATAAAAGATCTAAGTAATAAAAATTTAATTCTACTAAAAAGCACTAGTACATGTCTTGATTTATAGACACAATACGCCAAAAATCACTTCCTGGAGTTACTTTTATCTTTTGAAACGAGAGTGAAAAGTAAAAAAAAAAAAAAAAACTGAAATTTCCGTTCAAGTTAGAACATCTTTAGATGACTATTTCAATGCTCATACAAATGAAAATTCCTGTTTTATAAAAATATATACACATTAAAAATTTCAAAAAATAGTTATTCATTTTAATGTAGCAACTTTTATTACCCACAAAGACATACTATAGTCTCATAAAGCTCCCTTTTTAAATATATCCAAGAACTAAATACGCAATTGCTCACTAACTCCCAAATCGACGTTATATAGCCGTTTCAAGATCACCCCCCCCCCCTTTTCCTAATTAAAAGACTAAATCTTTCCTTTAGGTTCTTTTTCCAGCAAGCAGAGATTTAACTTCTTAACCTGGCAACAACACTAAAGCGCCCTCTGCGCTTCCTAGAGAGAGAGTGGGACTGGGAGAAGGATGGAGAGAGACCTGCTGGGGATTTAAATCCATTGATAGGAGATAACGTCAGAGGCATTAGTTAATGGTTAATGGCAACCGGTATAAAGCTAATTCCCAAGGATGTTACCTTGAGCCGCGGCAGTTTGTTACCAAAGTCTTGAAATTGGTCAGGATCTCCAGAATAGGTAGTTCATAGCCTTTTCAAAGATTTAAGGTATTATGGCGTCAGAGTTGGGGAAATTGGTGCAATCGGAACAGTTTATTTGCGGACTAGACGTCTTGGATGTTCCTCCGTGAATTCGGATGAGGTGGAGGCAGTTGTTGCGGACACAGACAAGTTGATCTCTAAGGACTAAATCCCAACTTGCAGTTCCTCCCTTAAGTTCATCCCATGTCACTCTGAGATGCTTTTACAGCGATATATCAATAAAAGATAAATTTTGAAATGATGCTTATTCTCTATTGATTGGATTGCAAATAACTTGTCAAACAAACCAAGGATATTGAAGTGCCTATTATGAATCAAAGCCAAGAAAGTTAGGAACATAAAAAAAAATTTTGAATTAATCCTTACAACGTAACTTGATTGACTACAAAACTTAACTTGCTATTGATAACTATGCTTAAGGACAACACTTTATCAACTCAAATAAATGAAAAAAAAATATATATCGAAAACTTTGCAATTAAAATAACAATTAAAGAAACAGCACAAAAATTAGAAATATGAGTTGGCGTTCAGGCAGAAGTCATTTAATCCAAAAACTCCAGTTTTGAGAAAGGTAATTTCAGCTTTCGAATTGTGATGAAAAACAGTAAAAATCTTTGTACAGACCATTTTGCTGATGTAACTTCTAAATTGTGCAGTTCCTTTGTGTGATTAAAAAACTAACTGAAAAATTTCATCCACTACATCAGTCCACCATTTTTTTTTTTTTTTTTGCAGATTTAGTGACTTTTGCCAGAACTTTGAGGAAATAAAAATGTCAAGTAATTAATGGTACACAACGCGTTACTGCTACCTACTTTTAAGCTTGGCAAAAATCACTTTTATTTTTTGACTTTCCCAACTTCACTATAGATTCACATGAATATTTTCTCTTCATATCATACTGAAAGTTACGATTCGTCAACAAATATTCTCGCTGAAATTTATAAATGCTCAGTAGTTTCCACCATGAAATTGTATGAAATAATCTTTCCTTATTTAACTTTATGGTGATAATTCAACAACAAATTTATCTGTCATCAGCAGCTCAATTCCTTCGATCAATGCTTCTTGTCCTATTAACTCGTCTTAGGGTACATTTCGCCGACAGAGGAAACAATAGGGAAGTTGCAACATATTAAATGTTCATATTTTGGCTATTGGATATTGTTAATTGACCCTCAAAACTAAAAAATTCACCATCGCCGAATTTTAAAACACCGTGGTTGATTTTTAATGAATTTTTAAAAATCCACGCGCAAAAGTACGCTCTTCTGAAACGTCACGAGCCTACGTCACAGGGCGCGAATGGGAAGCCTTCCGCCGAAGATCCCTTGTTTTCACTAGGAACATTTTGAGCGCGCTGATATTTTTATTTTTTAGAGATTCAATAATCCTTTTGAACACACTATGGAGGCCGGATTCGTTAAAGCACAATCTAAATAATCTTCCTCAAGTAACACCAATGAGATATTCGAATATTTTCGAGAGGATGAGAGGTTTAATGTTCCAGAAACGCGAGGAGTTAAATGCGAGGAGAAAGCCTTTTACGTTTCGTCTTCGAAGTCGAATGCGTGACCTTCACTTCTCCCCTATCGGAAGAGGGGATGACGTCACTTCCTATGCCATTTGACGTCATAAGAGCTTGAACTTAAAAATTAATTTAAAAAAAACTACTTATCGTATTGCAAAAATTTTTTCACCTATGATGTTCATACATGTTACTCTATAATATAAAAATAAAATTGAAAAATCGAAAACTTCCCTATTAAACAGTAAAAAATGCATCATTTATCGTAGTCGAAGCTTAGATTATCCCTTTGACCCCACTTTTTGAAGTTTTCTCAATTATTTTGAATTAAAATAAAAGTTTGTTTTTCCGGTTTAAACAGTCCGATTTTAGACAAAATTATTTTTATCGCTTCATGAACACTTCTGTTGATGCTTGAAACGTTTTTGCCCTCAATTCCTCTTGCGCTCAAAAAGCAATCAATCAACTCTCGGATATTAACAGCTGTTCCCTCACCACATTAACCATTAAAACAACAGATCTAACAGGTGTTCTTTCCTAACACCAATGTTTCGCAAACTCGTTACTTGCGTATGGGGAAATTGTATCCAATTTTTATTGAAAGCTCTATTGGTTATCTTGTAGAAATTTCGCCGACCAAACACGCAGCTCAATAAACGAGCTCTAAAAGCCCTGGAAGCCCTGTTGCCAACAATCTGATGACGTTTATTTACTACTAGTGGTACCCGCAAGGCTTTGTCCGTAGTAGAAAATTAAAAGGTCTTTTGGTTCACCTGTATATTTACAAGTAATGGATGATGAATTTCTCACCAATTTGCCATGTAAAATGGCTCGCTTATGTTACGGTTCCACGTTATGATAATTCCGTAATTTATTATTCCACGTTGTGATAATTTGCTCGGTAAAATTTTCTTAAAATTGGAATAGAAAAAGAACAAAATCGAATTTCCGAAAAATTGCTTCGAGGTGCACACCCCGTGTAACAAACTAACTTTGTACCAAATTTCATGAAAAGCGGCCGAACGGTCTAGGCGCTATACGCGTCACAGACATCCAGACAGACAGACAGAGATCCAGGCAGACTTTCAGCTTTGTTATTAGTAAAGACTAGAAAATAGTAAGTCAAGGTATGACAGGTGAAAATTGCTTCTACATTTGAACGAAGCAATTACCTGTTTGATGGTATTTTGATAGTTGCAATTTTAACTCTAACTCCCGTGGATTTACCCAAAACTCCAATAGATAGCGTTCATTGTTGATCACTTTTTCGTTTCTTCATTCACCTTCATTCCACAGTCTTACCAGTAAAACATTTAAGTTACCGGATCCAGTTCAGCCTAGTCACAACAAAGATTTTCCCTGCATGTCAAACATCGCCGAAAAACTTTATGAAGTTATCATGTCGAGGCGTGAGTTTCATTGTTGATGTCATCAGCGTTACTCGATCAATGAATTCGCTATTATACATATGAGGATTTGTGTTAAAGCTAGTACAGTCTTAAAAACAGTATCAACATTTCATATGAAGTATAAAAGTTGTACAAGAATAATGCAATTCGAGTTATTTTTCAATAACGTATTTTTCAGCAATGGACGAGTCATGATTTAATCCGTTCTCTTTTGGTGTCGAAAATGGCGAGGATAAGATGCCAGCAGTTTTTAGAGAAAAATTTTCATCCGAAGTAAATGAAGCAGTGTATTCACAAAATATACTATTTTAATCAAATTTCTATTTTAATGACCCTCGAAAAAGTCCTATCTATTGGATTTATACCGTTCTAAGAATTTCTCCCTTTTAACCCAAGCATGAGTCATCTCGTCCGTCAAGCATCCAATCATCAGAGACACACTCTAGTACGATGAGTTGTTTTCGCTTTGAGTGGAGTTGATAATATTTTCTTCTGAACACTTTCCGAATTTTAGTCTAATCAGGCCAACTTTCTTCCGAAAGCAGCAAGCAAAATGGAATTAACGTAAAAAAGGCAATCGGCTCATTAGTAGGCACAATCTTCATCAGATCTCTACCTACCACAAAAACAAATCACACACACAGTAGGAAAATCTGAAAAATTTACCCAGAATGTAGCATTAAAATTACGCAAAAAATTTGAAATTTTTAGATTTCTAGTTTTTGTTTGATTTTCAACACGTTCGTACGCATATGTGCACAGACGGATGCTTGGGCAAAAAAAAAAAAAAAAAAAAAAAAAAAAAAAAAAAAAAAAATCTGTTCTTTTTATTTCCGAGTTAATTTTCATATGTTTCGTCACGGTTATTTATGCAAGTTCGTATGTGATGGATTCCATTTATGAGTAAAAAATTAGGTACTTCATAAATTACGTAGTGTGAAATTGAGCAAAAAAAAACCCCCTGCCAAAATCCGATTTTATTCCTTCTATTTTTTTCCATTATTTTAATTTTAAACATTGATTGAATTTTTGAAAAAAATTATGCTTGTGTGTGTTGAATCACGTTTGGATCAAAAGAAGATTGTGTTTACTTGTGCTGGAAGCGGATCATCATTTTAACAGGATTTTTTTTAGTTCAGAAGAAAAATCATTATCTATTTCGAGTCGATAGCAAAAACTGCTTATCTTATTCAAATGTTTTCCGTTTCGCCACAGGAGGACTCCGCGGATACAGCCTAGAAGTTGTTTCTCTGATCAAACTTAATAGTTTGACCAGAGAATTTATGTTACTGATTGTTAATAGTTAATGTTACTCACGCATACAATTTCGTTTGCAAACTCTCTTTATTGCTGCTGAGAAATTAAAGCGAAATTAAATTGAAAATGACGCAAGATAGAGTTTGAGCGGAAAGTGGTATTTTACAAAGCATAAAAAAGGAAAAAAAAAAAAACTAGAAAACGTTTAAGAGCACGCATTTTTGCTGAACATTTAAATGGTGTGTGTGTGTGTGTGTGTGTTTTTTTTTTTTTTTTCAAATGTTTCATTACACAAATAATCAAACTTTTCAAAAAATTATAGTTTTAGCATCGCAAACTGTAAGCCGGAATTCTCTTTTCAAGTAAATTAATTACCAATAGCAGTAACGATAAAACAGAACGCCTAAAAAAATAAAAAAAAAAAAAATAAGGTAAGCGAATGATTTTAAGACAGCTTGTGATGTTATAAATTTTTAGACAGCGCAAATGCTCAATTCATCAATTTTTATGGACACGATAAATTTGTGCCTCGGAATCAGACTATCCTAAGTCACATAATTGCGACTGTACAGGAGAGGGGGAAAACGTTTTTCTGGCTCATGCAAAGGTTTCGACGTGCACTATTTTTACAATTGGTAAATAATTATAAAAGATTTTTTTTTTTACTTTAAATTACTTTCACATGGTTCGATGCGGCATAGGATTCTACGTAATGCACTTACAAACGGAAAATCGCAATTTTTGGACTTACGTTAATTTGGCTCTGAGGTACAGAAATGTCTCTCCAATTCATTTGGCCACTAAGTGGTAAGACTAATAAAAAAAAAAACGCTGTAACGAGTTTGTGTTGAACAATGTAATCGTTTGTAATTACACCTTTCATTTCAAGAGCAAAACCGGATTTTTTCTCGATGCTAAATTCTAAAATTAGCTGCCATTCACGATCATTAATCCCGAACTTAAGCAGAGTAGTTCCACCGACATGAGAAATGACAAAAAAATAGAAAGAACTTCTTTTATGTCTTGAACAGAACCATCTCAACCCCCTGATGTAGCACTTTTCAAGTGAAGGTCACTTTTTGACATCAGAACCAACCTCACTTCAAGAAGAATCCTCTACAAGAGAACATTTTTCTTTATTAAGCTCTTAAAAAGCCACCCCTCCCCCTCCCCCAAACCACCGCACGAAGACAATGCCTTGTTTGGAGAGCGAAATTGGAGCAAGAGATAAAACAAGTGACTTTGAAAGAACAGACCATGTTTCTTGGAGTACTAGAAGTGGCAAGAGCAGCGACAATTTTTTCCCGCCCAATCTTTCCGAAACCTTCCCCATCAACGGGAACGTGTTCTATTCAACCTTGCATTTCGCTCCCCACCCTATCCTCGTTGCTGAAATTCCGGAATTTATCGGTGGGACAGTTTTACCAACGTTGGCTGAAGAAAGAACACGATGTCAGCAACTTGCCTTTTTTTTTTAATATAAAAAAGAGCAATGATTTTAAAAATGTTTTTATTTTCTTTGTTCAATTTATAAGTGGATGTAAAAAAAATACTGATTAATTTAGCAACCCATGCTGATGTCACCAAATTTTACATTTTTCATGGCCGGATTAACTTTTTGAGCACTCTGACGATGGCTATGATATTTCTTGAACACTATAGAACTATATTCTAACATTCGAATTGTAATGGCTACATTTCATGGTAACTTTAGCCCATAAGCATAAACATTCCTTATAGACATCCATTATTATTTCATTATAGAAACATTACTTTTTTATTAAGGCATGCCGGTTGATGAAATCCCAAAACACTGCTGAGAGCAAGAATTTAGAATTCTTTCAGATATTCTGAGGTTAGGCTAGTTAGAAGCCATCACTTATTTTTCAAATATTCAAGCTTGTACCGTCATCTAGGTATGGTCAAATGTATAATACCTAGCTCCCGTTATTTGTCAACTCCCGTCATAGCTATTTCACATAGAAAATACAGATATTGCAGAATTGTATAATCCTTCAGCACTACGAGCTATTATGTCACACGACGCATTGCTCAGTCCAAGATATCGAAGAGAGACAACTCCATACGAGAGAAGACACCAGTGCCGGATCTACGATTTTTCAGAGCTGGGAAAATCTTAAAACTGCCACCCTGACCCATCTTTTTTCAAAGTTTTTAAATCGAGTTTCAACGGAAAGAAACAAACAAACCAGTAATAGGGAAAACTTGGCTCCCCTAGAGGTTGGCGCAGGGTGCAAGGGCCCCGGCTTACTTCCCCTAGATCCGGCACTGGAAGACATCCACTACTAACTATCTGATGTTTCAATTTATTTCAAGTCACGCCCTTTTAATTAAATAGATATCTTCTGCTGATATGCAAATATATTTGTTCTATGAACAATCTCCATTACACATAATTATTCCTCAAAAACATAATTCAAACATAGTAAATAATTTTGTTAAATTCTCACACCAGAATTTTTTTCATTTAATTTGTATTCAATAATTCAGTTCAAAATATTTTCAATAAAGCATCCCCAGAATTTTATCGACTAGGGTGCTTTTTTAGTTAACAATAGCTTACAAGCATTAAAGGAATATTTTCCTATCAAAATCAAATACTTCTTTCGGTTAAAAGAACAAACAATTTAACATCAATGCTTTTGTGGAGAACTTCAAACAATAATGTTTCTTATTAGAATTGTATCTTCCCTAACATTCGTTAAAAAGACTTAAAGTCAAAATTCGTCGACTCAACGACGATACCCTGAGGAAATATTTCGGAAAACCAGAAATCACTAATGAAACTACATCGATTCCATATCGGAATCGATCCAGTAACGATCCAATAATCCTTGAGGTTTTCTGCCTTAGTTATTTAACGTCCAGATCGGGGGAGGGAGAGAACCCAAAAGAAAAACTTGTTTCACCAAAATGGCAAAGATGCTGACATCATGTTCTTTCATCTAGAAATGGTGTGACTGCAGCAGCGATAAATTTCCGAATTTCAGCAAAGAGGATTGGAGGGAGAGGAAATTCAATAGCTCACGTATCGGGGGTGCAGAGGGAGGTTCGAAAGAGAATAAAAAAATCGCTGCTCTCACCACTTCCAGTTCCAGAAGAAGCGTTCCCTCTGTGCCACTTGTTTCTATCTGTTCCTTCTCCTCCTATTAGATATCGAATGCTTGTGCTGCGGAGAGAAATTTTTCAGAAATCTGGGAGGAAGAATTTTACCTCTGCCGCGAAGAAAAGCAGGTTGAGTTTTGAGAGGAAGCGGATTTTTTTTTTTGTTTGAAAAGTGTTGCATTCTGATTGTGAGGTTTTAACGCCGGCAGAGTTGGTTTTCTAATCTATGAAGAGTAAGAAGTTTTTCCCATTACGATTTCAATGTTAGAATTTCATAGGAAGAAAGTGAAAGCGGGTGTACGTTTCAGCAGCATTTTGAGCTGTATAAAACTTTAGCGATTACAACAACCAAATACAGTTACCTCATAATTATATTTTATGTTACTGTCTGTTCATTAAGCTTTCGGCCTAATCTTGGCTTACGAAAAGTTGACACGCTTGCATTGGAATGCGTTACAGCAAGTTTTAGCACTTTAAACAGCATAAACATCCCGTCTTCATTTCATAAGCTCTGATAATTTTCATTTTTAAGTAATTCGTCCCTAATTGTGCAAAAACCGCTGATTTTGTACGTTCAAACGGATGGTATCCCCAATTTATCTACTTCTGAATGTTTGCCACTCTTTTTCCAGTTGTGATGGCCTTGCCAACTTACATTTTATCACTTTACTGTAATCACCTACTTAAATTTATTTGCATAAATCTGTGATGTAATTATAGAGTCATAATTATTTTCTCAGGACAATTTCATCGTTATCGGACTGTGCGTCTGATCGGGAGTTGTAGTGAGCTTTAATAATAAGAAGAATGTTTTATTTTTACGCAATTTTTTATTTCATTATCGCTTGTAATAACTACTTGTTCATTTATTCAATATTTACAAAAATACTTTACAGAAGATTGCTTGGTGGGAAAAGATGATTACAGTCTGCCTATCCGTAACACTACTATTTATTTAATTAATTAGATCCCTTACCACGAATTTAAATCGATCACTTATCACAGACTTAAGTCATTGCCTTACTTTCTAACGTAGCCAAGAGGTTGATTTGTAGGTAGACTCAAATAATGCTAAAATAAAACGCCTTTTCTTCAAAAAAAAAAAAAAGTTCCATACTGAAATTAATGACATTCTACCTTGATTTAAGATGAATATGTTTGCATGGTAAAGTTCAAGAAGTAAAACAGTTTGTGTAATTTTTTAATGCAAAAAAAGGAATTGGGAATTCAGTACGACCTTGCAGTTTTTGTGCCGTCGATTTCATTTAGAATGGGGTTGTTTCCTTCAGTCAAAAGTACTACTTTTAGTCACTAAAATTAATAGAATGAGTAAAAAAAATAACATGGACACAGAAAATACTTTCATTTTCCAAACAGTTATTTTTTAAACAATTTTTTAAAATGTCCGATTTTGAAAACAAGGAGTGGTCTTTATGACGTCACAAATGATGCAATTTGGCGCATCTTTCTTTCGCGTTTCCACGTTATGATACTCAAGAAGTGAATTAAATATTGCCCTCTACGCTTGCTATCAACCATATCGTTGCCAATACACGTGAGTAAAGATGCGAATTAAATATTTTTCTCTAAGAATGGCAACACTGAATGGCATTTCCTCATTTGTGATGTCACACGACAGAAACATAAACAATGAAAGCGCCACGATTTAAGAAATTAAAAAAAAAAAAAAAAAAAAACTTAGTAAAATTATTTTAAAAATGGTAAGATCCTATGTTCTTTTCGAAAAGCATGTCCTTTCAGGAAGAAAAAAAAAAAAAACTTTTAAAATTTCGGAAACGACCCCATTCTATGCATACAACTAAAAACTTATGATGCATTGCAATCACTATGCGACGACTGTTCGCTCAATCAAAATCGGCCAAAAAAAAAAAAAAAAAAAAAAAAAAACCTGAAAATATCAAAAAGTACAAGAGTAAAAAAAAAAAATAAATAAATAAATAAAAAAAAAAATAAAATAAAATTCCAAACAGGCTACAAACTAATTCCGAAAATACCACCACATCTAGTCGAACAAAACGCTGATCTCAAAGCCCTAATGGCGCTCATTAACGCCGCCAAGAGTAACCTGTTCCCCGTAATGGTCTTTATAAAAAGCGCCTCAGTGATCGATGATGAATGGTTCACAAGCGCATTAAATAATCGATGCGCGGCACGATTCGCCAACGCGGTCTCACTTGGCAACTTGAGGCAACCGAATTACAGCCAAAGGTACCCACTGTCCCGAACGCGTAATCATCACCAATTACAGCGGTAAAGGTAGGATGAGGGCATCTACGCGATCGTCTGTTGAGATTTCTGCGTTGGACCTCACCCCTCCCTGTCAAGAACAGGGAGAAGTGCCTAAAAGCGGGTATTAAGAAACAGGGTGTCTCATTAGAAAGATAGACTTGCCACACCCTGATTGGAGTTTACCCAGCTTGCCAGCTGGACACTTCGGAGAAACGCGAATAACACACATTTCCTGGCAGAGGGTACCAAGAGTTACATTACGATAGAGTCGATTACGATAACGATTCCGCCAATGCAAAGCGGATTTTCGAATCTGATAATATGATATCCTGATTTCAGTTTTGAGCACTCCAAAATCTAACAGCGATATGCCAGTTTTAACAAGGATGCTCTTCTTTACTCATCTTATGATAATTTAATGACCCCCCCCCCCCTTATGACAAGTTGTGTACAATATTTTCAATGCGGTGTAATTTGTTTGTAGATAACAGGAATGAACTGATAATCTGCAATCTTAAATTCACAATGAATTTCGTTCTTATCACTTTTCGACAGTCCGGCTATGCTTTCAGACACTGCAGTTTCGTCTTTGTTATGGACTCCTCTCTCCGGAATCGGCAATAACCGAGTGGGAGATGTCACATCATTGTTGTTGAGGGTGCCAACGAACTGGTAGCTAAAGTAAATTTAACACGGCAGCAATAGTCCGCAGCAATGGTCGGTACATTGTATCTAGTTTCACCTTAACCTTGGCTCAAGGGCAGTAACTTACTGTATCCAAGTTTTGCCTTCAATTCACGAGTTGAGCCGTTCCATTGCTGTGGACTAATGCTGGTGTGTTAAACTTACTATAACTACCAGTTTGTTGGCACTCTCAGCTTCAATGAGATGACAACTTGCCTTCAGTTCGGTTATTGCCTATTCCAGATTGATGAGTCCATAACAAGTACAAAACTGCAGTCTCTAGATGGCATAACCAAGCTGTTGGTATATTGCATGTAGTTCTGCCTTAGTTCAGGCTTAAGGGCGGTAACTTACTACTTAATATTTAACCAGCTGTTGTATTTTTTTATTGTTAGTTTCAATATTGTATTGGTATAAAATTAGCTACACAATTCTGATGAATTCATGTTCTTGGGGAATTAATAAAGCATTTTTTAAAATTTTAATTTGTATTAAAATGATTATAACTCTGAGAATAACATAAATTAAAAAAAAAAAAAAACACTGAAATCATTACGCAGATCTGCCACATTTAGAAAAAATTGTGTTCCATTTCGTTTAAAATGACCGCCTTTATTGATAGCATTGCCAGATTCTGTAACTTTAACCGCACCGAATCACCTCAGCTCAAAAGCACTGCTCCAAGAAATGACTCGCAATTTAAAAGCCAACTTAGTTCATCCGACGCACCAATTATAAAGGGGAAACATAATTTAAGAGGTACCTTTTTAACTATGGCACTACTTACTTCTGCGGAAGAACACAGTTGCGTTAATGAGGAGCGATTCGTGACAGATAAATGCTTGCAGTTCGCTCTATTTTGAGATACGCTAGAAGCGTCGCGAAGAAAAATGAAAATGAAAAACTAAGGTATTTTTTTCCCTCTCGGTAAAATTCAAAGATGGGGATGGATACGACTGCGTTAAAAAGTAAATAAATGACAAGAGGGAGATCCGCTTTTAACTTGGCTAACAAATAACTCATCACTATAATTTTATCTGTTTTTTTCCCTTCCCTTTTCTGTTTGTTCCCTGTAGCGTTGCGGCGATGTCTTATCTTGTAAGATTCGTCGGCAAGCGCACATTTTAACAAACATCTGTCTGTGGTCCCATTTCACAGCAAGAAGAGATATTTTTAAGCCATGTGTGAAGAAATATCTTCTAAAGCTAGAAAAACAAATAAAAGAAGCCACCACTGAGTGATCTTCAATTATTACAGGCATATTTACTGTACGTTTCACGTTTCAAGTAAACTATTTACTTTACTATTCACCGATTTCATCCAATTGATGAAAACTATTTTAAATTTCTGAAGTGCAATTTACCACAATTACCAGCTTCCTGGTTCGAGTAAAGATTTATAAATTTCAAGGCTTCAAATTTTGTTGCAACCTAAATTCTGCCATATTGCTGCTCCAGCTGAAGTTAGCACACAAACATGAAAAAAATACAAAAAGAAAATCATTTGTAAAAAAAAAAATTGTTACTTAACTCATCCGGAAATTGAGTGAACTGGGATGCAGGGCAGTGTGGATTTGTACACAGTAGGATTAGGTTCCTTTCTGGCATTTAAAAAAAAGAATAGAGAAGGAGTGATATTTAAGTATACAAATTTTGTTTTAAGTTTATACAGTCGAATCTCCATATATCGAACTTCCACATATCGAAATTTTCTATATATCGAAATCAAAGCAAATTTATATGTTCATTACATAGAAAAAGTGTTTCTATATAAGTGTTTCGAAAAAATCTCTACAAATCGAATTTTTTTCGAGACATTCGTAGATTTCGTTTCCCACTTTAGACTTTGTCTCATGAAAAATGAAGGTTAGAGGAGAAAATTATGTTCACTAAAGGTTGCTACGAAACTCATAAGGAATCTGGGGTTGAGGAGTGTGCTTTAAGGTCGTCGTTTCGTTCTGGAGTTCTTAAATTCCCTCAAGTTTATTTCAAATCTTATTTGTAACCAGTAACATTGTAAAATCAGTTTCAAGTTATCCCTTTTGTCTGTTGATTATCATTTCTAGTCTTTTTAGCTGCAGTAAAAAATCATTCAAGTTAAGTAGATTGATTTTTTACTTTTCTCTCGATTACATTGTCAAAACGAAAAACCCCTAATTTTGGAATCAAGTTGAATTGAAGAAGAATGAAGATGTATATATGAAGGCGCAAAAATGTAATTTCTGTTATTTTTTTAATGATTAACTTTTATTTAATTCGATGCCCGTATAAATTAGAAATTGGGTTTCATACACGAAAAGTAGCTTTAATTTTAATGTTTTACGAGATTTTTAGGATTAAATAAGATTGTTTCTATATATCAAAATTTCTATACATCGAATTTTTTTCCGGCCATTTGCTACTTCGATATACGGAGGTCCGACGTATATGTATAGGCCTTAGAGAGAGAGAGAGAGAGAGAGAGAGAGAGTAGGAATTAGTAACTGGAGCGGGCAAGTCCAATCGTTGGCTTAGGAAACGCTGAGACAAAGAGCTCAAGTCACGTGGTTCAACAACGCCGAATGGGAGACGCGATTTCTTCCAATACTTTACATTAAAATATATTGATATTTGAGATCCTTGCACAGAACTAAAATGTCTTCACTTTTTAAACTTCGTTAAATGTTTACATTATTAATATTTAACCATTTTATGTGAAATTGATAAATACACAGACAATTATAGGAAACAATGCAAACAATCACTTAGGGGGACAAACAGGGCCGACGAGAGGCCACGTCAACATAGTCGGAAATTAGGGGTCCGGCTCGGAATAGAAGTAGCACAAGATAGAACCGGAGAAGAGCCCGGCGACAAATCTGGGGAAAAAAAAAGAGGAAACCCGCCTTGGCTTTGGGGGAGAACAGAAGAATGAAATCTAAGCGATTTTAGGTTTAAAAGAGACAGAGGGACATGGTCAGATCTGCCATTATGAAAAGCACTGGGGACTTCCGCCCTGCTTTTTTTTCTTTTTCTTAAATCGAAATTATGCTCTAAGTGAGACTACACTCATTTCTAACATTCCAATCTTTTATATAAAACTGAAAGGTAAGAATATAAAGTATGTATTTACATGAAGGATTTATTTTTAAAAACCTTTATTTAGTGATTTACTACATTTTTCGAAGCTTTTCAAAGGTTTATTAATTTTTAATCTTTATTCATGGAGGCATATAGATTGAATAAATTGCTCAGCCTCCGAGACATTGCACGCTATGTAAAACTGAACTAATTTAGCATTAATTAAACACGTATTTTGTACTTCAAACTGAAATAAAAGTAATATTAGTTAGCTTTTTTTAAATCTGAAAATAATAGCAATGAAATTATGTTGCTTATGCTATTATACGCTTGACTTTTTCGTTACTAATTCGCAAATAGACTAATTGTTTAAACTTCATTTATATGCTGTAGGAATGGAATAAAGTAATTAAGGTATATCTATTCATTCTAATAGGTGAGACAAAACAATTAAGGCGTGATGAAAGCAAACAAATAATTAATTAAATTCTCTTCTTAAAGCGAAATTACATAGGTAATATTTTCTTACAAGCTGTTTTCTCTTTATAGGCCTACTAAAATCGTCAAGTTATTCAACGAAGCAAATATTAAAAAGGAAAATGATAAATTCATAACATAACACACCGTTACTTTATCAGCGTTAATTATTTCTAATTATATACATGCATGAATAACCATTTAATGCAGATTCTTATTTTCAGTAAATAAACTTAGATGGAAATTAACAAATGAACAAACAATAGCTTAATAGAATATGAGGAGAAAAGGATGTGGCAAAAAAGCTTTTAATTATAAATGTTTTCAAAAACGTTTTATTTTACGTTATTCCAATATTATTTGATATAAATGTATGTTCAATTAGATAAATTATTAAAGAAAGTAATGTTCGGATCATTTTCTATATCAATGAAAGCAGATAAAAAACAACAAATTACGGTCTTTGTGTGAATTTATCGCAAGACATTTTAATTACTCTTATATAAGTAACAGCGTAATTGTAGATACGTAAATAATTACCCAGAAAAATCTAATTCAGTGTATGAAAAATAAACTTTGAAATGTGAGAAATATCGTTTAATTTAATCCATATAGTTAACAAATACGTTTGTAGTGAAATAAAAAAGGTTTTTTTTTGGTTTACATTAGAAGCGTATTCATGCATAAAATAATTCAAATCAACGAAAAAAGTCGATGTTAATAGCGACACGAAATTTTATAAGAGCAGCTTTAAAAATTTCATCAATTTAGACCATTTAAAAACTATATGCGTAGTTGGTACTTTTTAAGAAGGGAACAAAATGCTAAAAAGTTTCTTACGGAAAAATTGCATTACAATAATCACTCAAAATTACAATTGTTTAAGTTAGTTGATATTGCATTCTTTATAGTAAGAGTGTAACACATTTATTGCCTCGGACTGAAACAAAATCTTGTCAGTCGAACATTAAAACAATTGAAGTAAAAAAATTATGTTCTCTCAATGCAGCAAATACATTTTCTTGGTTAAATTGGGTTGCTTTCCATCAAAAAAAAATTGTTTTTCTTCTGAAAGAGCATGGTCGAAAACATGGGGTAAGTACTTTTTTCTTTCTTAATGTTGACTTATTTTCTCGTTTAAAAAAATAATCTTAAACGACATTCAGCCCTTGTTTTAATTTTTGCTGCTGACGTCACAAGTGAGCAAATCACTAGGTTTAGCAGAAAAAAGTTTCAGGACATTGCCAAACTTCACCAAATGATTTTTTTTTAAACTAACAATTCTCGTTCAATTAATAAATTGCTCACGGTGAAAAAAATCATTAAAAGGCGATATCTTGTTAGAAAAGACAACCACACGCTCCAATTCAAGATGTCTTTCATCACTTGTGACGTCATACGATGAAGCAATTTGGTTCAAAAATCAGACATTAAAAAAAATTAATTAAAAATTAAAGGTTGAGAAACGAAAAGAATTTTCGTCGTCCATGCTATTTTTCTTTCCTTATTCTACCATCAATTTCAGTGACTAAAAGTAGTACTTTTGAAGGAAGGAAACATCCCCATTGAGCAATCTGTTTATTGCAACAAACTTCATCCATTAAAAAATGTGTCTTACTTATTCGGGAGAAATTTACTAGTTGCAATCTCTCTTGTGAATTAACATTGAGTTAACAAGAAAAAACAAACAAGGAGCAAAACACGTTATTTCATCATAACACGCGTTCAAAGAAAGCAGCGTTTAACCCCAAGATAGCGGACGTGTTGCTGCTTAAGCTACGATTGACTACCATTAAGCTACCTTCCATTCGTGTCAAATTAGCCGGACAATCAATTTCATTTATTTCTATATGTTTTATCATTGCCGGCCGTTTAAATATTTCGGGCAGTTCCAAATTCAAATCTTAATTTTAGCAATGAAAATGAAGACATGAGAGGGGGGGGGGGCTACAGGTTACTTCTATGCGTATATTACGCACTAAATACCAAAAGACACTGAAATTGCAAGAAATCATAGTTTAAATCAGGGTTTCGGCGTCGAACTGATTTTGGAATACAGGAGTCGGAGTCAGAGTCGGGAGTTGATGGCTAAAAATTCCAAGAGTCAGAGTCTGTCCTTTTCCCA
This sequence comes from Uloborus diversus, assembly GCF_026930045.1. NCBI lineage: Eukaryota > Metazoa > Arthropoda > Arachnida > Araneae > Uloboridae > Uloborus > Uloborus diversus. The sequence continues at coordinate 37,515,373 of NC_072734.1, read as the reverse complement.
GAAAGTTCGCCACTCAGCCAGTGCTTTCGGATTCGGGGTCAGATCGATTTTGGGATGATGGAGTCGGAGTCAAAGGCTCTGAAATTCACAGGAGTTGGAGCCGGTTATTTTCGCTCCGGCCAAAACATAAATTTGTGATTTGTTGATTTAAAATGCAGTTTATTTAATTCCCAGTCCAAAGCACTCTTTTGATTTGCTAAGGTGTCCTGAAACAATGTTTAGCACTTTAGATTCCATAAAACTTGGGCGTAAATTCAGAAACTGACAAAAAGTTAGTTATTTCTATGCAAACATTTTTCCGCATCGTAATTCTCTTTCAAGCAGAGAAAAACTCTACTTAGTTTCTATTATTACCGTCAACGTAACATTAGGGAAGCTCAAAATGAAAAAAAAAAAAGAGAAGTTTCCCTCCTTTTTTTTAATTGCCGCTCCTTCTTAAGGAGCCGGAAGATATTTTTTCTCAAAGTCATGATAAGCTTTCGTTTATTGAGCGCATTTTTCCTCTCTTTTTTTTACATCCTCTAATTTTTTAAAAGTTTTTTTCTAAAAGATAGGTGCGTCTTGTGTACCATTATGAATCTAACTGCAGGGAATCTGAGCAAGACGGCGGGATATAGGAACTGAGATTAAGTTTTACAACGTATAACTGCAGAGATTTCATATGGAATTAATATCTATAAATTCCACGAGTCAGAAAATCATTTAGAAATAGCGATATTGCAAAGAAATTAAATGAAATATTGCGTAAATAGTAACTACATTGGTTTTGATTTCAATAAAAAATAGTACAATTTCAAGCTTCGGGACAATTAGTCTGTGCGGTCAGTAGTTGGTAATTTGGAGACGCAAATGTACCAAGAAAATAGTTATTCAAACGTGCATTTATGCGATAAATATAATTTGCAGTAAATACAATTTGCATTTACAGTTTTCAGTTCTATTTATGTATTAATTAATTCTTTTAGTCTCATAGGCATTGGGATAAATAACTACTTTTCCTCCACAGTCTATATTGTTGTAAATATAACCTAGTTAAACATATATTACCATGATAATTATGGAGCATATTTTTAAGACTTCAAGATTTTCCTGCATTGCCATGTACTTACCCCGTCACTTAGCCAAACAATTGAATTCATAACTGTTTACAACTAAATGTTGATTCACGTCAATTGAGACCGAGACAAAAAGTTAAGTCGTTGAATTTCAGTTCGAATTATTGGTTCAATATCATTTAACTACCACCCATTTGTGTTGTAAAACAATGGAATTTTTTCATTTCCTCGTTAAAAATTGCTTTCGCCGAAAGAACCTTCATTTGTTGATTGCGTTATGACGTCATTTAGAACAGATGCAGAGGTTGGACAATAAACCTGAAACGACGTTAATTATAAACGGAACCTGGTGAAGGAAGTTCACTCATAATGCTTCAAGCTTACGACAACAACATTTCAAAGTTGAACTAGTAAAGTTGTTACACGTCTGTAAGCAGGGGTTAATTTACATAAAGTCTCACGGGAGCTTAGAGCCTGCACTTTTCAACACGGGGTATCAAACTGAAATCTTTTTAGAGTGCTGTTAGAAATGTGTGACCTGCTTAGGTACGCCTGTCGGTTTCTCCTACTACAAAGTTTCCAAGTCCAAATTTGGGTACGAAAGATATACAGTGAAACCTGTGTAAATTGACACTTGCTGTTCACGACTGTAGTAGTCAGCTTAAACAAGTGGTCAACTTACAGAGGTTGATTTATATGTTAATAGCTAATTCCGTGCCTGATAAAAGCGGTCAACTTAGATAGGTGGTCAACTTACAAAGGTGGTCAAATTCACAGGTTTTACTGCATATGAACTCTACTTCTTTTCGTTTCGGTAGAGGTTTTCTAATGAAAAGATTAAGGATACAGGACATTTCGGTGTGGCCACCAAATTTTGGTCGAAAATCATTTCATCAGGGCAATATCAGCAATGCTTTTGGAAGCAAAAAAAAAAAAAAAAAAGAAAACAAGAAATGTCAAGATCCTCAGTCATCGAATTATTTCCGAAAGCAATCCGTTTCTCGCGGTTGGAGAAAATCTGTTCATATTCGACTTTCAGACAGCACAAGGAAAATGGTAAAAAAACACCCACTGGATGATGGTAACTTTGTTAGCTTCAGCGGGAAGTTAGCCGGACCGAAGGGACGTAAGACCTCCCTTGCGAATAGCTAGTCGGTAGTTTCAAAAATATCTGCTCGATACAAGTTTGTAAGAAAATTACTGCTTTCATTACATTACATTATAACGAGGCATTTTTAAGAAAGCTTTTTTCTTTAAACGCAATCTTCAATTTCAAAATCATTTTCTGTAAGTAATGTTAAAGAAATGTTTTTCAGAGATTTATGCGTTGTTAAAGCATTTTCATCATCTTATACAACTTATGTTATTGAGAAAAATGAATAATAATAGCGGGGATTTTTTTTATTTTCCGAGAAAACAATTTACTCTCTTTCTTAAAACTGATGCCGATTGAATCAAACTCATAGAACTGAAGTCCAGAAACTGAGAACGTCAATGATTTCGAAAGCTAAGTTTGAAAGAAAAAAAAAGTGCATATTATTACTGGAAATAGCTTAGTATCCCACAAGATGTTCTGTACTTCAAAAGAAAAAAAAAAGAAGGCTCATCCCCACTTAAATTATTTTATAAACACCGACAGAGGGATTCGAATACAATTCAAATTTGAAATGCCAAGTATGCACCGGTTGGAAAAATTAACAACCTAAAACAAATTATATGTCTGTGGATTATATGATTAAAAACGTATAAAGCTTCAGTTTGAGGATTAAGAACTTTAAACATCTTAGTTATTCTATGGGCGCTAAGCTTAGAGCAGGAATTAAAATAGAGGGAGAAAATCCAATCATTGGCTTAGCAAAAGCTGACCCAAAGACCCCAAGTCATGTGACTCAACAACGATGAATGGTTAGTACGTTTTGCGTGAAACAAGAGAAAGAAACCCGATTTATTCCAATGCTTTGCTTTCAAATCAATCACGTGACTTGGGGGTGTTGATTTCATAAAAGAAAGTCTTCACTCCCTCTATTTTATCTCTTCTCGATGGCGCTAAGACTGGACTGAAGCATGAAACCTCATACATTCGGCAGATGACGGTATGAAGACAGAAATCAAATAAAAATCCTCTTTCTTGGCAAAAACTTTTGTCAACAGAGAAAGAAAACTCGCCAAAAAGGACAGCCTATTTACTTCTTAATGTTCGCCAAAAAAATGTCATGATTCCTCTGGAAGAAGCGCCTATTAAAATAAATAAAATATTTTCCCGAGTTCAGAATGATAACAGACTACGAATTCAGTGTAAGGCTGCTCCTGATGTGCAAATGGTTTTTTTCCCCTTCACGAAAAGCAGTTTTTATATTTAGAAAAAAGGACGAAAAAAGCCATACGCGTAAATTTTAATTAAAGGGGGTTTTACTTTGCAAAAGAAAGACGTTTACTTTCCACTTTTTTTTCTGTTATTCTTCACGGAAAATTATTTTCGTTTGATCCCTTCGGTACTATTGGTTGTCGCTGTAGCATAAGCCTTTCGAAATTACTCAAGTTACGGATCAAAAGTCACTGAAATTGATTTTTTTAACTCCTGTTTTGAATTCCAGCTATCAATAAAGAAAATGTCGAAAATATATTTTTTTAAAACATAAACTGAAGCATTAAACTGAATCTTGAACTTAGTAGATGCTTGGTATCAAATGAAAAGCTTGACTTAAAAGGAGGTTAAAAGATAAACTAGAGTTATAAATGCTGTTAAGTTCTAAAGCGAAACTTAAAGCAGTAAATAACTCAGTAAAAATTATTAGATTTGGCAAGAGAAGTGAAGCTCTTTAATGATTTTTTTTCACAATTTTAATTACAGAATTTATCACATAATTTTGAGAATTTCAAGAAAACAGATTATAGGTGACTATAGATTTTTAAAAGTGGGCTTAAAAAACAGATGGTGAACTGTAAAATGTCTAGTACGACGAATCATAGTTATCAGAACTGATTGCATTCTCTGGAACATAAATCATAGGCAATGTACCCAAACAGTCAATTACCAATATACTACACGGTTACCTCCAAAGTACATATTAAGATATCAAGTATCATAACGAAAAATCGGAATTTATAATAATCTTTATACATAAAGGACTAATCTCTGTCCGGATGCCCGGGGTAAACTTCAAAACTACTTTAGGGATTTTAACCATTTTTTCACCATAGATACATAATCGGGGAACAACTTAGGCAATAATTTTTTGATAAAAAACTTAGTTTAAGAACGTCGTTATCGAAAATTGTGAATGTCATGTAATTTCCACATCAAATGATTAAAGATTAAACCCATTGTTTCGAAAATTCTTTGCCTAACAACAGCAACATTAAAAGTAATCATAATGTAAATTTTGAATCAAGGCTTCTCCGGAGCAAACGTGAGTCTAAAGTCATTTAAACATTTGGAAACTCACCTTTTGCACACTTAAGTAAACATAGTAGAGAGCATTTTTTCTTTCTTTTGTGTGTGTGTGTGTGTGCTGTTTAAGTAAATAAAGCGCACAGTTTTTATTTTTTAGTGATCTTTGTTTTTGTTAGATATATTTCGGAAATTCTTCAAATTTTTATATGCTTCACTTTGCGCTTTCGTTTCTAAATGAATACTCTTTGGTTCTTTATACTTATTGCTTTTTTACTTTTATGGGTAAGGATGAAGCTGAATTTTTAATGACGTCAAACCGGTGTGTTTTGAGTTCTTTCAGTTAAAACAGAAAACAAAAGAAAGTAGCGGTTGTTTCTCACAATTATTACTGACCCAGGCAACGCCGGGTATTTTTGCTAGTATTGTCTAAAATAACAAATTGCGGGAACCTTTGTGATGTTCAAAATTTTAAAATATGTTTAAAAAATGTCTTGTGGCTTAATAAGTTGTGCAAGAGTTAATATTTTAGTCTCTATGATAGTAAAGTGGTTGAATAAGGCAAAACCGTAACAGTAGAAATGAAACCGAATTTTTTAACTAATAAATAGCATATATAATTTAAAACAAACCTGAATCATCGGCATCACAGAAATTAAATCGTCATAATAAGTACAATATTATGAACCTAGCAGTATAAAAACTACGATAAAAACCAGAATAATTAACCTCTGAAACTGACGTATAAGCGAAAGTTAAATGACATTAATACTTAATTTTTTTCGATGGGATTTTCGTAAATCGACGTACAACTAAGACTTGGGCATAAGGGAGGTATTACCAGTATTACTGTACTAATGAATGCATTAAAAGAAACCGGCGAAACAAATTATAACACTTCTATAGATATATTTCGGAAATATACTGCCTGAAGTGATTGTGCAAAGACACTAATAGTGGATTGAAAAATTAATGCAGTATGCTTTGTCTACTGTTGGCAGTTAAAACTGATGTAAAGAAATGCGATTGAATATGTTCCAAAAATAAGGTGACCATTTATATTTTACCTCAAAACGGATACACAACAATTTTCGCGCCTGCAAGCTTATTTTTTAGTATTCATGCTTATTGGAGAAAAGAACGCACTTAAGAAAGAATAATTGTTGTAATAATACATTTTACAGAACAAGTTGAGGACATCTAATTCTGAATTTAAATAAAAATACAGTTTTTGATAGGATTTCTTACGATTGCGTTTTCACAATAAATACTGTTTTGAGAACCGTGATTGGCAACTGCTTTTTCGCTAGTAAACAAATGATTCATAAGCGAAAATATCCTTTCTACGGGTGCATAGAGCTGGGGGAACATAAAATATATTCAGTAAGTTACCGCCCTATAGCCAGGGCTAAGGCAGAAATACATGAAATACACCATCAACTCAGTCAATTCCAGCTGAGGACTGCAGTTTCGTGCTCAACGGGCGGTAACTTACTGAACATACCCTGCCTTGACTTCAATATTCGAGTTGAACCGAACCATTGCTTCAGTCACTCGTCTGGTTAGTACTAATTCTGTATTAGCTACCAGTTTGTTTGGCACTCATGACTTCCTTAAGAGGTTTACCACCTCCAGCTCAGTCACTCCTATGACGGGCCGATGAGTGCTAATGAGCACGCAACTGCAGTCCTCGACTGGAATTGACTGAGCTGGCGGTGTATTTCATGTAACATAAAATATGTTCAATAATTAGGCATGATTTAAATCATTAATCTTGAAATACTTTAACAGTTCTACCCAACAACTTTAAGCTGATGTATTTACAGGATTACGTTCAATATTTCAGAAAACGGGGCATTTCAGTATGTGCGGGGACAACAGGACAGACTACCTGAAAACAGGACGTATGGTCTCCTTATACATATATGTATTGAAAGTACGAAGCACTGGAAATGTATGTTAATGAAAAGTAAGAAAAGAAAATAATCAGAAAGTAAAATATGTCAGCGAAAATTTGCACACCTAAGCGCGCCTTCACTACTTCAATTAATACTAAAAGTGGGAAAAGTTATTTTGCAAGCTAAGGGAAACTTTCTTGCCTCTGGATTTATTCTACTTGGCAGAAGTTTTGTCTAGTTATCGATAGTACTATCGATTAATCGAGTTTCAGCAATCGCATTTTATTGATAGTTTTCCCCACAATCTATAGTAGGGACTGTGAAATTCGAAAATAAAATGATTGAACTGAAAATTGAAATTTCACAACTTCAAAATCAAGTTTTAAGGGACCAAACCAGTTTATGAGGCAGAAATTTTAGTGTTTTTCGTGAATTTTTCCAACAGAGAAGGAATACTCAGGATTTGTTCAAACTTGGAGGATATTTTTTCAAAGCACACTTTAATTTTTTCAAGTCATTTCTACAAGAAATAGAAGATCGCCATCAGAGCTTGTTGCTGGTGTGCATTCCTGAAGTCTTTTTATCTGTAATCATTACAATTTCTTTTTATCGTTAACAACATGTTTCCTCAGAATAAAAACCTAATTCTGGTTTAAAAAAAAAAAACATTTCATGCTTTTGAGATGTTTAATTACAAAATTCACGTTTTTCTATCATTTTTGTTCCTTTTTTTGCATTAAAAACATTTTTAATAACAATATTATCTCAGAATTAGGTTCATATAGAGTGTAATTGAATAAAGAATATTCACACAAAATTTCAGAAAGATTGGACAATAACATTTTGCGCTAGAATGCACACCAGTTGAAAAAAAAAGTCGTTTCGAGTAAAACGTGATTTAAAAAGCTGTTGTGAACATTTTCCAATCTTCAATTTTTTAAGTGCTCATAGCATCAGAACTAAACAGAATTATGAATTGAAATTTTGGCAATATGTTCTTGAATAGTTACTAACATTTTATGACATTAAAAAAATGTTTTTTTTTTACCCCTCTAAACTGGTTTCCCCTTAAGTTCTATTTATTTTAGCTCTGTAGAAGGGAAACGATCGTAAAAACAATGGGAAACAAGTCTCTTCGAAAATTACTGAGAGATAGCTGCTTTGCATCAATATTTCAGAAATAAGTAGTTAGGAGAAAAGTTATTTACGGATCACCAGAATGGACGTACTTTCTCTCTCCTGTCCTTGTCCTTTCTCTGTGTGAACGTGTTGTTACGCTGTGAATGGTTGCCTACCCTATAAACGGGTCCTTATGGCATGTGTGTACTGTAGAAGCCGGGCTTCATACTAAAATAAGGTACAGTTGGAGAAGCGAAGCAGTGTACCCCAAATTGCCAGCCTAGCTGGTACACGTCAAAAACAACAGCAACCAGAATATCTTATTGCCAATCAAGTTACGAATGCATTCTGGACAGATTTTTCTTGATCCTTTTCTGGTTGACTGTTTGCAGTCTTTAGCATAACCGACAAAGAGATTTAGGGACATGGTCAAATACCTTTTTGAGGCTCTCTGTTCTCAAACCTTATACACACAAGCATTCACGGGAACCGGGAGTGGATTTCAGGGATGCGTAGTACTCAACCACTCACTCAAAATATTTGACACCCCACATCTTAAGCAGAAGAAAAGGGAATAAAGTAAGGAAAAAAACCTAAAATTTCTTTCTTCGTCTCAAACGAATTAGAACTAAAACAATTTCACGCGCAATCATTAAATCCTTAATCCTTCCCTACGAAAACGAGGCTACAACCTACGGCCTAGTCCGCCTGTTCTGTAATCGAGGTCCTAGTCTTTTGGTGCCGTTTGTAGGAAGCTTGGAGTACATTTCACAGTTGCTTAGAAGAGAAACGAATTCATATATAATAACAATTAGTTTGTTTTAACGTTTTCAGGAAAAGTTCTTTTTAGTGACTTTGAATAATGAAAAAAAGAAAAAAAAATGCATTTGTGGCGAGAGCAGATATTGCTGAAAGACAAACTTTTGGAAACCAAACTGTAAAAAATATTTTAATCGTAGTTTTGTTTAAATATCTTATTTTTGCCTCTGCACATAAAACGTAAAAAGCACTATGTCACAAAAGCAAAACTTTCCCAAAGATAGGCTTTTTTTTTTCGAGGACGGATTGCCATTTATGGTATTTTTAAAAAGAAAATTTACTTATTGTAATCTTTGAACCCTTGACTTTCATCAATTCACTAGCTGCGCTGCCCGGTTTTGTCCTTCTACTATGAAAATAAAAATTGTGTCAAGTGACTTACGCTCAACAATCAGGCTTAAATAAAAAAACAAAAACATGCAAAATTTCCCTTCCAAACAATGATGACAGTATTAAAATACTTTTAAGAAATTAAAATGGAAAAGATGGATTTAAAAAGCGTAACCATGGAAACATAAAATAAAATAAATTTAAGAAATTTAAGTGTGAAAGATACAATGGATTCAAAAAGCGTAACCATGAAAACGCGAAAATTAAATGATTAACAACTTGAATGGAAATGGGATTTTTTGCACTTTATTTAAAAAGTCTTTTTTTCCTTTAAAGTTAGAAGCTTGCTTTTTCGGCCAAAGATCGAGTTAGATCTGGAGTAAAAAATGTCGCTTTTCCCCAATGGTGACAAGAACAAAACTGTGGGACAATTTCTTCTTTTTTATTGACTTATTTAATGGAGAAAGCAGTGCTTAAATTTCAGCTAAGCCTAAAAACATTCGAGCTAAAAACGCAAATAAAACCCGCCATAATAAAGTTAGAGTATTGGAACAAATTGTGTAGAACGTGGAAAATTCCACCCTTTATAACAATATGTAATATTAATATGTGCAAGTAATTTTTCACCACCATATTCGAGAATTTGTGAAAATTGGGCCTAAATTGGAATAAAAAAAGAACTACTCGTCGAATTTTTTTCGAACGGGTCTGCAAACCTATCCGGGGCTAAAAGAAAGATACTGTGAAAATTTCAGCGAAATCGTCCGGATTGTTCTCGAGTTTTGCACGTTTAAACAAACAGACGTTTTTGGAGACTTCATTTTATTCTATGTAGAGATGATATCAGTTTTTAAAACTCATTTCAAAATGTATACAGTGCTCCTTATCCCAAGGTACATAACTATATTTCAAAAACAATTAATTTTTGTCTTGCTTAATATCGGTAGAAAGATCGAATAGTTGATAGAAAAATAAGTTACAATGCAGTTTTTAGAATATTAACATAGTCTAAGTATTAGGGGATGGAAAACTGAACTGGCTTAAGACTCTATTGGTAAAAATGAAATGAAAATATAAGTATCGTAATGAGGGACATTACACTGTTCTTTTACGTTCCATAACAATGCCTAACTTTTGAATCTCATGTGGTAAACACGCAAACGTTGAGGCGTTGCCAATCGACTTATTGTGTGCAGATTCTTAAATATCTTAAAGAGACTCAACGAGACTTATTGAAAAGGCTAGTCCTACGCACGCTAATGAATTTATAATGAAGCGTACGTTCGGCTTTTGATGTACATTAAATTGCCAATTTACCACACAGAATCCTTAATTAAAAGCGGTTTTAAGCTCACAAGTAACGATTTCCTTATAACAAGACGTGTTTCGTTAAGTCGAATGGCGATAAAAAAAAAGGGTAAATTATACACGCTAACTCGTTATGAAGTTAATAAGAAGGCCTACACGGTTGCGAACACACACGACGACGCATGCGCAGCTGAAGAGTAAAGAGAAAACAAAATGGTGCGTCAAGAATAATACAACTGTTGCCAATTGCGTTAGAGGAAATATGGGTTTTTATGGCGTGCGTAAAATTTATGAGGAGTGTAAGGTTACTTGGGGTTAGACTGAGGTGCTGTTTTTATGTTGTTACTATAATTATGGGAATGTAAAGGAGATTGGCCGAGTAATATTTTTATGTTCGTATTATTTCAGAAAAAAAATAAAAATAATAACGAGTGTAGCATAAAAAATAATTTTGAAACATATGAAGAAATGCATTCCATTTTACTTCTGAACAGTTCTCATAAACATTTGACGTAATCTGATATGCAATCTAATAAGCAAATGATGAATATTCAGCAGAGATAATTAGAATACAATTGTAGTACATTTATGTAAAGCAATTTACTTTTTTTTGTTGAAATAATGTATTTTGAAAAACAGTAAACCTAACATTGAGGAATATATTATTTCTTAAGAATGACCAATGAATCTCTTTCGGATATAAGTTTTGCAGATGTGGAAAATATGGCAAAACTTGAGAGACTGATTATTTAAAAGTTAAAAATTTAACTAATACATAAAATTAAATAAATAAATAAAACACCAATAAGTAATTTGAAATTAAAGGAGTAGTTGACTGTCAATTTTCAGAATAATTTCGTTTATCTAATGCAACGCATGGACTTAGTGATACTTAATGATATACGTAGATATATCACAATTATAACAACTTAAACTTTCAAGTCCTCTAATTGTTCCCCCTCTTGTTTTTTGAGGTGGCGGTTAGTTGGTTTCTTAGATAGAGGACTAAAATTGAGATATGTTTGCAAACTAGAGATTAAAAATCTAGTCTTTGAAATGTTTAAGCACTATCTATCTACTTGATGAAGAATAAAGCAGAAAACAAAACACCCATCAAAGCCAGTCTTATCAGCAATCAGTAACTAAATCCAGAGGGTGTCTTATCTCTCTCTTATCGATAAGGCATCCTCTGCCTCTCCTCACCCCAAGAAAGCCATCGTTAAGCCAGGCATATAGCATTACGTTGGAGAAAATTAAATAATGACTCTGCAGCTAATAGAATCAGTGCGGTCATTTAAAAGGCCTTAATTAGGGAGCTCCCGGGAGATTTTTCCCTTATTTCCTGCAAAGCCCCTCTCATTCTCACTCTCTTGAGCCATCTAATTGAATTTATCTAGGAACTGGAGGGGAACACTCTTTTAACCGCCGAGTTAAAAGCCCGCGCCTACCAGCCATTTTTGACAGCTTGAGACAGCTGTTGTTTCACTTCGTTGAGACATAGGGGAAGATCATGATCCGGAGAATGAAGTTTGGAAAATTGACAGAAGTCCCTTTTCAAGGATCTTCACTGGATATCTTCTACAAGTCAGTTTTGGGCACATGGATGACTTAACCAAGAATGATAGCTTGTTCCCGTCCTTAACGTGTAGGTTAATGTGTGTGGTAAAGCTGCTCATACCTACTGTAAAGTGACTCATGATTGATCAAATATATTGGATTTAGTTCAGGATTAAATGATTGATTAAGTTCAGGTAATGCTCTTCAAAAATGTCCTGAGTGATTTTTTTTATATAAATTGAAAGTAATTCAAAATTTATGAAACTCACAGAAGCTACTTTTCAAGGGTCTTCACTAGATATTTTCCACAACTCAGTCTTGGGCATATGAATGATTTAGTCAAAAATGATAGCGTGTTCCTGTCCTTATAAACGTTTCGGTTACAGTGTGTGGTAAAGCTTCTGGCTGCTCATAAAAACTGCGAATTTACTCTAGAATGGTCAAGTATAGTATTATTGATTAAATTCAGACAATGCTCTTTAAGAATTATTTGTGTTATTTTATTTTTTACAGGAATGAAAAGTCATTCTAAGTTTGGAAAATTCACGTCAGTTTCTGTCAGTCTTTTTTAGGGTCTTTACTGGTTATCTTCTACAAGTCGTCCCTGGGATCATGAATGATTTTTCCAAGAATGTTAGCTTGTTCATGTCCTAATAAACGTTTGGGTTAAAGCGCACGGTAAAGTTGCTCATAACTACTGTTAAGTTACTCATGATTGGATTGATCAAGTATTCTTTGATTGATCAAGTTCTGATTATGTTCCCCAAAAATGTGCTATGCAAATGTATTTTAGGAATAAAATGTCACTTCAAGTTTTGTAATTCGCAGCAGTCGGATTTCAAGGGTCTTTACTGGCTATTTTTCTCAAGTCATTTGAGAGCATATGATTTAGTGAACTTTGATATCTTGTTCATACTTTTACAATTGCTTACACGTACAAGAATTAGTGTGCGTGATGATCAAGCTTGAGCAACTATACTACTTTGAAGGTTCTCATGATTTATCAATAGTTCCAATGAGAGGTTCTATATTCAGTCAATGTTCCTCAATGTAATGCGTAAATTTATTTTAGGTATGAAAAATTACTTTAAGTTTATTATTTTCGAAGTTATTTATCTTCGAAAATTTAAAGTTATTAATGTAAAATTTTTCAGGATCTATGTAAACTCTCTGTGAGCATAATTTTGCTAAAAGAGAAGATGATTTGAAGAAGGAATTTTAGACTTCGGAAATATATCACTTCTCAAAAACTTCCGAGTGATATCTTGCAGAAATCAGTTCTGTAGATACGGGCGATTTGGCTAAGCTTGAGAGATTGCTTTTAAATTAAGTAGTTCTGTTAAACTTTGATGCCATGAATGCAAAATTTGTTCAGCTTGTAGTAATTTGAAAAAGTATTTTAAAATCGCTGAAGGAGTAAGGAAAATAATCCAATCCGGAAATATATGTATTAGCGACATCGGCTTTCAAGGAATTCGCTTTGTAACGGTCATTAGTTAGCATAGCATACATAATTTGACTAAATTTGATTTCTGGTATAAAGTTTAGGACCTTGTTCGGATTTTGTAGTTGCGGTGTCTCGATTTACGAATGATTTTCTAACAAGGAAAGTAATAGTAAACTAACGAATGTAATTTATTATTACTAGTTGTACAAAATATAAACGTACGATCAGCTTAAAATTGCAAATAAAAGCGACCCATGTGTTTATAGAACTCTTCTTGGACCAATTAATTTTATGGCACTATCAAATACGAAAAAAATAGAAAAATGTTGTGAGTGAGAATTTTCATCATAATACTTATTGCATCTATTGAAATGCTCGAAAACAGGTATTTGTTTTGTTATCATGACAACAAATAAAAATATAATTAAGAAAAAACAATCACTGACGTAATTTTATTACCATGTTAATGACCAAATATTCCTGGTAAACCTGGTGAATTCCCAGTAAATGTTGAGTTTCTCCGATTTTTATTTTTTACAGTAACATACATATTAGTTTTCAGATATTTTTACCTCGACAATAAAGTTTCGAAATTACATTCAATTATTTTTTATATTTTTGAACTGAAACTCATATTTTCAATATTTCTTCCAGTTAACACGGCATCGATTTAGATGCGCCCCGATGGAAAGTCACGGGGGACCACTGTGACCTTCCGAAAATTTCCTTATTCGGCTCATTTTGTCTGCCGATTCGGTAAAACTTGCAGTTGAATTCGGCAAAATTATTATCATTCGGCGAAATTTGGAGTTCCATTTGGCAAATTGACAATGGCCACCCTCCCAAAAATTTGAGTTTGGGGTGCCCATGCATTGAGTCATAAGGTTTATTAAGCGATTCCTCCAAGAATACTTAATACGCTGTTAATTGCGTTCGTAGATCTAAGGTTCCAACCACCCTCTCGATCTCTCAAGCTTCTTATCAACGCATTCGCTCGATTTCGTCTGCAACCCACCTTGAAGGGAGGCCTAATTAGCATCCAGTATTTCTCCTCCATCCCCCCTATCAAGAAGGCAAAATTCTTCAGCAGAGGAAGGAATAATTACTGGCACGTCAGATTGTGACGCTTCTAGTCATGTGATACAAATTCAGCACTTTTACTCTATGAGGATTGATCAAGGGTTGGTAACGGTTGTATAATTGGGAACTATGGAACCGTTTCGGTCGATTGTTTTACACTCCCTTTCTCCGGTTCGTCATTAACAATGTCTTTGTCAGCTTGTTAAGATTCGATCAAGTCTTATTAGAATTATTCGATCGATTGTGTATAAGAGTGTCTTCTTAAGCGGGAAAAGTTAGAAACGCCAAGCGATTTTATCCTTCCATCAGTTCATGATGTTGATAAGTTAAAACACAATGAATTGCTTGCTGCTACAAAAATATCTGTTACTCGTTCTAAAGTATCAAGTTGAATTGTGCTCAAATTTAAATCAATGAACTGCTGTTTTCTCTTGAGAAATTGGATTATCAACGTGTTTGTACATAAAGTATGAGTACTTATTCATTAAAGATTGACTTTTTTTATCCCTTATCAGTGCAGCTGAATCTATTAGTCTTTTTTATCGAGACGTTTTCCGGTCACGTGCTACAACTGCACGACTTTTGTTTCAAAGGAGCTAATCGAGAATTGATTACTGTTATGATTAACAGTTTAATCCTGATTTTCCCGAAAATGTAATTAATATAATTTACGATGTTTTAGCAAGCGTATCAAGTCTCGATGATATCCTAGATCATACTCTTACCATTAAACTACCCAGCTCTGTCACAGAAGAATGTAAACTACTACCAGTAAAAATATGAGTATGTGAACAGTGCGCTTTCTAATAAAATAGATGCGTTTCACGCAAAAAAACATTATTCATTAAATGTGAAAAATCTATGAAAATTCAAAAAATATTATACTTGTGGGGAAAAAAAAGATTTCAATAAACAAAAACAGCATTAAATGATACAATATCTAATAATATTAAATACACTACCAACGAAGGTAGTAATTTATAGTTCTCGAAAAAGGAATACATACCTGATATTGCATTTACAATTTTATTCATCACAATTAAACATATATATGGATGGAATGTTTTGTTTCATGAATGCGTTTTCAGTGCTGCTTCATGAAGGCCGAAATTCACTCACGTTTATACCTTTTATTAAACTTCAAGTGGTTAACTAAATTTAGAAAATAGGGAGTCAGTACAAAACGGAAAGAAAAAGACTAAAGACAAAAAAAAAAAAAAAAAAAAAAAAACTTTGATATCTTTAATTCAAATTATGTTTTTCGCAATCACGAGTATGTGTATGTAGGCGTGTGTGTGGGGGGGGGGGGGGGTATGCCTATGTGTGTGTAGGCATGTGTGTTAATGTGTATGTGGGTAATTGTGTGTGGGGGGGTATGTGTATGTGTAGGTGTGTATGTGTATGTGTTTGTGTATGTGTTTGTGTGTGTGCATGTGTAGGTATCTGTATGTATGCGTGTGTGTATGTGTGTGAAAGTGTAGGTGTATGTGTAAGTGTAGGCAAGTAAGTGACGCAACACGGAAACGGTTTTCGCTAGAGGAGCAGCATCGTGAGACGGTCGGCCGACGGTGGTACTGCAAAGGGAGGCGGGGGGAAAATAAAATCATAGGAACATAAAAACTGTCAAGTGAGAACAATAAGCAATCGTTAAAAAAAACAATTCGTAGCCTATTCGTATTGTACATTTTCATCATAATCTACATTATATTTTATTTAAATTCCACTTGCAGTTCTAGGCAACACTGATTCAATATACGATCCTTACTGCTTTCAAAAATGATAAATTTCGCCCTAAAGTTTCATAAGCCCATTTCTATTCGGTTTAGCCCTTGATCAATTGGGGTTTCCCCGCAGCCAAATTTTTCAGACGTCTTCCCCTCCTAGAATGAAATTTGTAAAACAGCACCAATTTCTCGATTGAAATTTCAAGAAATGGGGAAGAAATTTCTCCCTGTGTCGAGGGAGTTCAATCTCTCCCAGCGAAGTAAAATCCCGTTTCCTTGCATTTCCCCCCCCCCATTCTTTCACCCATTTGCCGGCGAAAGGTGCAATTTGTTACCTGCAATTCCGTTGACAGCTTTATGGTTGGGATCCACGAAAACGGTTTACTATAAATTCCCCCGTCTGCAACAGATAAAAGTGTACTTATCCAACGAAATAGCTCCAAGAGGATTTTATTTCACTCTTCCCTCTATATATTTATATACATATACACATTCACCCCCTTTTTCCTCCATAATATCACCAGGCAAAAAAATACAATAACACCACGGGTTATTAAATAAAAAGAAACTACCGCCATAACTCTAATTTCGTTTCTCTATATATTACCTTCCCGGTAATGAAACACAGTTATTTGTCTTCGTTAAATAATAATAACAATAACAAAAACAGTGGTGGATAAAGGTTTAATGGGAATAACAATTCGATTCTCGTTTTACGCCGATGTGTAATGATGTGACCTTTTTTTGTATCGGTATAGAGCTCGTAGATCGATATAGGAAAAGATTTAGTGGTGATGAGGTGCTATTGGCGAAACTCGCCTGTGCAACCGACGCCGCTTCTCTTTCAAAACTAGATTTTAGAATTACATTGCTTGCTTTGAAGTTCACGTGATTCAAATTGCTTGTAGCCATTAGAATGTTTATGACCATTTAATGTGCATTAAATGGAGAAACTACGATTGGCCATTAATATCCATTAGTGTCATTGGCTGAATGAAGAATTGTTCGCGCTCTAGGAGATTTGGCTTGGAAATGGAAAAATAATTAGCATTCTCAGGGCTCATTTCTTTGCATCATTCTTTTCAACGATGTTTAATTATAATTAATGGTTACAGTTTAGTTTTCAGAGAAGAGAAAATAACTTTGTGATTCCATTTTGTAACTATCATCTGCCGCTGCTTCCTGCAGTTTCTATGTGAATGTGTATATGTTGCTTAAAATGGAACAATTAGGACTGCTTAATGGATGATCTGGAAGAATTACACCCTTTTGACGAATTAAGAACTTAAGAAAATAATAAGCCTACGTTTGTTGTGATAAATGCTTCCTATTCAAAGTTTGAAAGAAATGGGGAATAACATAGTCTCTTAAATGTATCAGCATTAGTTATTTAGAAGTACTATAATTAACATATTCATTTTTGTAGGAAACTGGGGGAACACTCCTCATTTCTAATTGTTCCCCTTCCCCCTGCAAGAGATCACCTTTTATACTTTAATTTAGTTTTTGTCGCTTTGTAATTCTTTTTGTCTGGTCTTTGTTTTGCTGCATGTGTGTTTTTTGCTATTCAAAATTCTTTTACAGTTGACTTTTTCGGCTTGTTTTTAAAAACTCAAAACTTCGTTTTTTTTTTTCTTTCGGAAATTGTAATTTTGAAAAATTCTAAATTCCAAAAGTTTTATATCCCTTACAGTTCAAGTAATTTTATACTTTTGGCATTTTTTCATACTCTTAATCTTCAAAACTATCATTTGGCGAAGTATGGCTCTGGCGCTATTAAAATTAATAGAACCAATTTAAAATCTAAGCATATATACTCAGCTGCTTACGTTTATCTCAATCAATGCTATTAAATTTACCTCTTTTTTTTTGCAACTAGTGGTACCCGCACGGCTTTGCACGTTGGTGAAAATTAAAAGATCATTCGGTTCGTCTGTATATTTACAAATAATGGCTGACGAATTTTTCGCCAATTGGCTATGTTCATTCGCTCTCCCATTCCACGTCATGCTAATTTCGTAATTTACTCGTTCATCTTATGATAATTTTGCTCCGGAAAATGTTCTTAAAGTTGAAATAGAATAAGAACAAAATCGAATTTTCGAAAAATCCCTTCGAGGTGCACACCCCATGCTACAAACTAACTTTGTGACAAATTTCATGAAAATCGACCGAACGGTCTAGGCGCTATGCGCGTCACAGACATCCTACAGACATTCAGACAGAGAGACTTTGAGCTTTATTATTAGTTAAGATAAAAGCACTGAGCTGCATGAGTTGCCTATTTAGTCATATTAATAAACGCGTCAGCGATTTTCATGCATATACAAATGAATTCTGCAAAAGTTGTTTCTCTGCCCACATTGTGTCAGTGCAGGAGAGAAAACATGTTCTCTCTGCTACAACCAGTGAAGTTTTTCCGGTTACTTTTGCCAGGCGTTCAAAATATATCCTGTGCGTTATGTTTGATCTTTTTTCTTCGCGAAATATCAAAAACTAACCTTGTTATAGCTATCACTTAAGAAATGGCCACAACAGTGTCATTATTACTGTTATTATTATTACTACAAAAAATAAATTTCATTACAGCGACGAAATATCTGATTCAACGAAATAAATGTTCAGTCCTATTTGTATTGTAATTATATTGCTTGAACCCCGTCAAAATGAAATTCCTGTTACAACGAACTAATTTTTCGGTCCCTTCGAATTCGTTGTTGCGTGATTTTACCGTTGAATAATATTTTTGGACATTGAAAAGGTTTTTTCGTATTTCTTTTCAATGTTAAAAAAGAAAACTGGCGGAAAGAAAAAGTGCTACCAAAATATGCATATTTCTAATTACCTTTTGTACCAGAAAAAAACTTTTACAACACATTTTGCTGTGAATATTTTAGCCAACATCGAATTAATTCATTTCATCCATCGTTACATTTTTTTTCCATTTTAATCTTTTGAGGACCAAGGTAGTGTATGGCAATGCGATGTTTCCAAAAAAAGAAAAAGAAAAATATTTGCTAAACGAAGCTTTTTTATTTTCTGTTGATATTAAGAGTCTAGTGTCTCAACGTGGAAAATAATGAATTTATAAGTCATTTGTTTTCGATAATTTATTGCACAAGTTTTGAGCTTAGGGACCATGCATGTTTCATGGTTTTTAAAGTGCTAATCACTTATTTTAAGATTCCCAATGGCGAAAAACTATTTGACGAAGTATTTGTTCCCCTTAAATGGCAAAAATATTTTTCCAAAAATTCTACTTCCATTAAAAATTACGAGTAATTTTAAAGCTAGAAATTTCTTTCTCCACTCTCAGAAAATATCAATATTTCACGGGAGGATTGAACGCAGAGAGTGAGCGGGGTTCTTCCAGCAAGGTCCCTTTACGGGAAAATTTTCCTGATCAAATCAGCTTCCCCATATTTCTTCCAGAAAATGAGAGAGGAAAAGAAAATACAAGAAGTTTAAAAGCACGCTCGAACAACAATTCGGACTTATTTTAAATATTAACTAAAGTCCCGATGTTTTTTCCCTCTTTTATCCCCGCTCCGATATGTACACATGCTTGCACAAAAGTTTCAGGAATCCGTGTCACATCCTCTCAACCTTGAGAAATCCCTTAGTAATTTTCCCTGGTCTTGCGAGCGGGAAATTTTTCAAGAGAACAAAGATAAAGGGAGAGGAAAGGAACATGGAAGGAAAAAAAATGCATCGTTGTTAAACTGGCGGAATTTTCCAGTAGATGGCACTTGCAGTTGTTGCAACGGCTTATCGTTTTGGAGGTCCCATTTTATAGCAGCCGACGCTGTTTTTTTTTTCCTGCAAGAAGTATATGACGATGCCAAGGGATGTATAGTCACTATGATTGTGAGGGGTTCGAAGGTGGTAAAGTGTATTGGATGCCGGAATATTGCAGGAAACCATTTCTTTTCCCGAGGGTAAATTTTTTTTGTGTATCAACTGTGGGGGACAAAGCTCTGATATTGCCTTTTGGGAAGACAGAAGCATAAATAAAAGAAAAAGGACATATATTTATAAGGAGGAAGTTTTGACATGGATTTGTTGGTGCTGTGACCAGCATTGAACACATCAATAGGACATTTGTAGATGATTTTAAAAGTTGCAGATGAAAATAATTTTTAAATGTTGAACCATTTTATTCAACACTACAATTTAAATAAAAATATGTGTTTTTGTTTCACTGAAAATAACGAATCTGTAATTTTTTTTGTTGCCGTGTATGATTTTCACAAAAATTCACATTTTGCGAATATATTTAATCACGTTTTTACGATCTCCAAACAGCGAGCAAAAACTTCATTCCTGGCACCGAAAACAAATCCCATTTACCACATGTGAATCCGCAATTCTTTTTTCTCGAACATTCGTTTATGTAAATGTTTGCATGAGCTTGGGATTGAGAAAAAGTGGCTCCCTTGAATCTCAGAAACAAATTCAAAATAAATAAATAAGTAAGTGAAGCAAAGGGAGATGAAATTTTTTTTTAAGTCTACAATTTAAAACAGGTTTTCATGATGAAGAGCCAGCAAATAAACTGCCAGAAACTGAAAAGGAAGGCATTGATTGGTTGGTTTAAGTTGATTTTGTGGCGCAAGGGCATGAATAGGCTATACTGCGCAAGACGGTTTTCAAGTTCGAAAAAGGAGCCAAGGAAGATAGAGGAGCAAAGGATGGGAAGCAAAGGACACAAAACTTCTAAAATTTTGAAAATAAAAAAAATGCAGAAAAAAAAGTACGTAAACGAAGTTTTAAATTTTAAAAAACAAGCCGAAAGAATAAACAGAAAAACAATTTTGAGCAACATGAAAATATTTATAAAAGCACTAAAACGAGACGAAAACAAGGATGAACACTAAATCAAAGACAAAATTCCAATCTCTTGAGGGAAATTGAACTGTTTAAAGGCATTGATATCAGTGCGCATTTTTCATATGAGAAGTGAGTTCTCACAAAAATTGTAGGTGATACACCATTTTGTTTTTGACACATGAAGAGTACAGAGAGAAAACCTCATCAGGGGGGAAAACAGAATATCGATGGCGTCTATTGGTTGCTGAAGTATACGTTTCGGATGGTCAATCATCTTTTATACATAACTCCATAATTCAATTAAAATATTCGCTAGAAAATAGGCGATACTGGGGAAAAATCTAGTCAGTCAAACATTCAAATGCGTTTTAATCATTTTTTTTTTGACTGGCAATCTTCCCCCCTGTTCAACGTAAATAAAGCTGCAGGACTATAAAAAAATCTCTTGGAAACTGGACTTCCTTAGTAATTGTTGCCAACGTTACTCAAGAAGAAGCTGCATCGTTAATAGAAAAGTTTATGGAATCCCAGTTTCCCTAAGTTTTCCCCGAGTAGTACTGCAGTTGCTTTTTTAACAGAGTACTCTTTATACGAACGAAGAAAGTTTAAGTTATACTACGTACCAACGTTACTTAAGAAGAATCTGCATTGTTACTAGAAAAGTTTATAGAACTCAAGTCTCCAAGAGATTTTTTTAGTAGTACAGCAATTTTTTTACAGTGTACCCTTCATACGAATCAAGCAAGTTTTGTTTTTACCGATTGCTATAGTTTGGTTGAAATGTCAGAAAAAATGTTCAAGTTTGCTGTACACTTATTAGGCAACAGAAGAGTAAAAATTTGGTTTTTAGACTATAATTGTTCACTGAAGTCATAAATTATTGTATACTACTCGCATGATCTCGTTGAAAAGAAAGACAAAGAGAGAGAGAGAGAGAGAGAGAGAGGATGAAATGGCTCTAGGCAGAGTAATAGTTACAGGTGAGTAATATTACAGGCAAGTAAGCGAAAGACAAATAAACTTTACAGGATTAATAAACATTTTTAATCGAAGCAATTAAATAGACATTACTGCTTTCGAAATTTTAATGGCTTTTCTGAACAATTCAAAAATATTTAGTGATAGTGCCCGTAGGTGAAATTCAAATTCTTTTTTGTTAGGAGAAGATTTCGAAAACACTTCATAAATTTTTAGAAATAAACATTTCGCAACTATAGGATCATAGTTGCAAAACAGAAGTTGCCGCCAGGTAAATCAAATGCTTTTGTGTTCTTTAAATTATTCATAGCTTATATGTTTTAATTTTTAAGGGACTTTATTGACAAGGATGCCAATCTAGATGCATAAACTGCCAGAGGTGTGTGACAGTTTGCAAGTATAACCTGAAGTATGTTTTGAAGAAATTGTTTTTGTTTTTTTATTGTTGTGGTTTGAACTTGGATTTTTCACATATTTTGTTAGAATATTGCTCTCAGAAGCAAAAGTCAAATTCGTTGATTACATGTATCGAATATAAAACAATGTGTTTTTTTACACTTTTGTAAACAAAATAATAAATCAAATACAGAAAAAAAGAGCAATAAACTGTTTTTTCGAATCTTATAGATCTTAAATCCGTTTTTTACTCATTTATTTTTTTCAAGATAAAATAGAAGAGTTCCAAACAAGAGCTGAAATAATTTCGTAGCGGACTAAAAATTAATTGATACAATAAATTCAAAGTTTCCTTTTTTTTTGTTCACAAACAAGTTCTTCCTGTTTGACTAGATTTGGAATTATTTTTAAGGTACTTTTCTGTTTTGAAAATCAAAAATACGCATCAAAAATTTAGTCAAGTACATTTTCATACTTTGCATCTTTAGTAAAGAAAATTGCGTCACGGAAAATGAAGGAAAAAAGCAATTTGAATACTAAAAATGTCACACTTGAATTTAAAAACATTTTTTAACTTCAAAATCTCGACCCTGCTCCCAACCAAAAAAAAAAAAAAAAAAAAAAGGAAAAAGGAAAAATCGAATTTATCTCTGACTTCAATCATTTACCCTTCAGCCTAATTTTGAAACGGTAATTGCAATCAAATTATATTCAACACAGAAAACATACACGTTACTTTACATTTATGAATATCTCTCTAGCGATAAGCAATATATTACTAAAAGTTTATGTTGACTTACAAAGTACCCAATAAATAAACGGTAAAAAATTCAGGCGGAGCAATATTTTTGTCAAATTTTGCCACTCCCACCTACACCTACCTTCACACTGGAATCAAGTAACAAACTAAAAATGTAACAAAGCCTTTTCAACTACCTCCACAACTGTCTGCACATTCTTTCTCGTTGTCAGGTTTATGGGTTATCGTTCCCGCTTTTTATCTAAATACGCATGGCCATTTTCTTCGTAAAATGCATGGACGCCATTTTTCTTTTCCATCGCAAGCCTGGGCAATTTAGATATACTTTTATACTAACTTTTAACCACATGCAGAAGCGACATTAGAATAGTTTTACAATGAGAACAACGCAATGTCCTTAAATAGCTCCATTTAAAAACGTTATTCTGAATTTTCAAATGGAGTATTTCAAAAAATATGCAGTTTAAAATTATTTATAAAATTTTGAAATCTAAAATACAAATTCAATAAATAATATTTTATAATTTATAAGATTATAAAATACTATTTGTAAAATTATTTTAAAAAGGGCGAGGTTTAAAAAATTATTATTATCTTTACTTTCCTTATCTTACAAGTACTCGGGAAACATTCCCAGCAATTTTTTCCCGAAAAGAAGTATCAATTTTTATTTGAATTAACTACCACTTCTATCCTGCCGAGGGCAGGTGAACGGCAGTATCTGCAGAAATGAGTCTTGATATTTGAAGAAACGCATTTTGGATATAATGCTAA
The DNA here is from genome assembly GCF_026930045.1 of Uloborus diversus. Taxonomy (NCBI): domain Eukaryota; kingdom Metazoa; phylum Arthropoda; class Arachnida; order Araneae; family Uloboridae; genus Uloborus; species Uloborus diversus. Next base: position 37,491,907 of record NC_072734.1, on the reverse strand, counting down.
CAACAGAAAAATGTTGGAATTTTTTCGCTCTTTTTTCAGCGTAGACCAAATAAGCAAGCTTGTACATTAAAGCCAACGTACAATTGATGAAAAAAAAATTGAATTCTGAAATTTTGAATTAAAATTATGTTTTTCGCAATCACGAGTTGGGACAAGACCCTACTCATTGGTTACTACTCCATTCGCTTGATTCTAAAAACGGTTCCTGTCCCTGCTCTTGGGCGGTTACGTGTGTATAGTTGTGTATGTGTAGGCTTGTGTGTGTGCGTAGACCTGTGTGTATGCACGTTGGCGCCTGTGTATGTGTGTGAGTGTGTATGAGCGTGCATGTGTGTAGGACATGGACTCCACTGACCAGGCAGCGGCTACCGGGAGGAGTCGCGCCTGCAGAGGACGGTGGGGTTGAAAAAGGAACCAAACATCAAGGACGGTCAAATGAAAACAATTAGCAATCGTAATTGCGCAAAAAAAGAAAGAAAGAAAGAAAGAAAAAGAAAGATTTGCAGTTGCTTCTCTTTACCTGCCCACGCCAGTATTGTGCCTGACTAGTTCATATATAGAACAAAATAAATTCGACAGCCTGGGAAGAGCTACCTAATTTAAACACGAGCGTCAAAGCGCGGTTGAAAAACTACCATGAATAAGTACGTAAATAAATAAATTGATAATAAAACTAAATATGAAAGAAATGAACGATTAAGATTGTTTCAATGTAGGAAAATCCATGTGGGTGGAAAACTGCAGGCCTTACCACTAGCTCACAAGGTACTAACTAGGTGGCTACCAAATCACATTAGAAAGTGTTGGCGACACTACATGAGCTACAAGCATATAAAGTGCTTACAATCAGAATTGACTGAATTAACATTTTTTTTCTGAATTAGGTAGTAGCCAACAGTACGGTGATCAGGTTACCCTTAATATTCTACAGATTGGAGACGCTTATTTGCTCGCACTTATCCTAAGTAAAGTTCCAACAAACCCACTTATAGTAACAAGCTGCTTCTTACTGATTGACTTTGCAAACAAAAATTCTATAAATCTGTGCTTGCTTAAGTACAGCCTTCAAATACATATTTTTCTTTAATTTTAGAAACAATGAACTTCATAACTACTATTGTTCATTTTTGTTTTTTTGGCAACGACAAAAAAGCTTGTTCCATGAAAAAATACTCGACGTTAAATCCCGGTTATCACAAATTTGCCATTTCAACTGCGCTTGCGCATGGACTTAGCTGATTTCAAAAATCTTGCTAAAATTAATTACAAAAATTTTAAATTTGGTAATAAATATGAGATAGCAATAGATAAAAATTAGAAATCACAAAGCTTTCTCTGATTTAGTTTTCAGGCCTCGGTAAAGATTGAATTTTGCGTCTTAACTATTAATGGATTCGGTGTCTGATTTGTCTGTTTTTTTCAGGACCAAATTTTTAACCTCAGAAGAGTGTTCTGGAATTGCGGCATCACTTCTATACAAAGTATAACCCTCAACCTAAATAAAAATGTACAATACTAAGTTGTTTACGCCTGACGTAAAATATCCCCAAATGGCGGATTTCTGTACTAATATCCCAATCATTTTTGAAGTACATAACGTGTTTTACATTTATCTATCTATACATATAATAAAATAAGATGTTTGTGTGTGTGTGTGTGTGTTTGTGGCGCGCATCCCAGGAAAACGGTAAGGCCTTGAAAGATGAAATTTGGTACACTGGTGCAGTTTTTGCTGAAAAAGTGCACCTCGGGCTTCGATTTTTGATATTTTTATTAGAAAAAAAGTTATTTAATGTTTTATTCGTTTTTTTTGCACTTTTTAGTACTTTTTACCTCACAGACCCCGAACCAATCGCACCACACAAATATTTTTTGTACTATAATGTAGGAAATTTAGTTTTAAATATGATGATTGAAAATTTTTTGAAGATATTGCAATTTTTGTATTTTTTATAAATTTTTTTAAAAACCTTTATTTTGCATTTTTTTCTGGGTTTAGTTTTTTTCGAAACCCATCCTGCAAAAAGTATTGAGCTCTCGATTCCAAAATTTTAGTTGGTAATAGTAAAAACATTCCGCCCCCTTCAGAAGAAAAAAGTTTTTAAAAATACGCAAAAGTTTTTTTTTTTTTTACAATTTTTTAAATGCAGAACGCGACGCGACCTGTAAGCATTGCCGGCTGAGTTCCGAACTTCCTCATCACGTGACCTAACTGAAATCGTTTGCTTTCTCTTCACTTTTTTTTTCCCTTTAACTTTCAGAGATTTCATACCTTTATTTTTCCAACTTTTTTTTTCTGGACGTTTTGCTATATTTATTTTTGGTCAAATATTTGTGCGCATTTTAATTCAATAAAAGCGGTGTCTTTTTTTTTTTTTTTAATTTTTGCAAGCGCTGCTTTTTGCACACTACGAAGAACACATGGCCTTTTTTTTTGCGTGCAGTTTTAAGTAAATAATTAAAGCCCGCGGTTTTTTGCATGATTTTTGTAGGGATTGGTGGTTAGGTTTGGTAGATAGAGAGATGATATTAAGTAAGCAAAAAAAATTTTTTTTTTCAAAGAAAAGGATTGTTAATTACTATCAGAGATAGTTATGCATGGATCGTATAGATAGATAGATAGAGAGAAAGAAGGGTGGACAAATATAGAGGTGGATACAGTAGATAGACAGTAAGAAATAGAGGAACTTCAACGGGGGATCAATAGCCGCCCCCCCCCCACACAAACACATATCATTACTTTGAAAAAACAATGCTTTCACATAAAAGTTGAAGTGCTTTTTGTTATTTTCCAACAAAATTTGCATGAAGAGTATGCCCTTTGTGCCTCCCCCCCCCTTTAAAAATATTCCAAAGGATATATAACTGGAGATAGATCTAGAAAATACTTTATTTAACACAAAATTTATTTAAGCAGCCGCCGATGGTGGCAACCTTGGCGTAAAAAGGCGAATGATAATATTGATGTATAAAGAAAAAGATTGATTAATACCATCGACAAAATTTTTTAAGCAGCCGCCGAAGAAGCCAACATTGGCGTAAAAAGGCTAATGATAATATTGATATATAAAGAAAAACATTGATTAATACCGTCGCTAAATTGTCTAAGCAGCCGCCGAAGGCGGCAACCCTGGCGCAAAAAAGGCGAATTGCGTAAAAAGGCGGACCAGCTGGTCGCCGCAGGCGGCTAGTACATATAATAAAATAAGATGTTTGTGTGTGTGTGTGTGTGTGTGTTTGTGGCGCGCATCCCAGGAAAACGGTAAGGCCTTGAAAGATGAAATTTGGTACACTGGTGCAGTTTTTGCTGAAAAAGTGCACCTCGGGCTTCGATTTTTGATATTTTTATTAGAAAAAAAGTTATTTAATGTTTTATGCGTTTTTTTTGCACTTTTTAGTACTTTTTACCTCACAGACCCCGAACCAATCGCACCACACAAATATTTTTTGTACTATAATGTAGGAAATTTAGTTTTAAATATGATGATTGAAAATTTTTTGAAGATATTGCAATTTTTGTATTTTTTATAAATTTTTTTAAAAACCTTTATTTTGCATTTTTTTCTGGGTTTAGTTTTTTTCGAAACCCATCCTGCAAAAAGTATTGAGCTCTCGATTCCAAAATTTTAGTTGGTAATAGTAAAAACATTCCGCCCCCTTAGAAGAAAAAAGTTTTTAAAAATATGCAAAAGTTTTTTTTTTTTTTTACAATTTTTTAAATGCAGAACGCGACGCGACCTGTAAGCATTGCCGGCTGAGTTCCGAACTTCCTCATCACGTGACCTAACTGAAATCGTTTGCTTTCTCTTCACTTTTTTTTTTCCTTTAACTTTCAGAGATTTCATACCTTTATTTTTCCAACTTTTTTTTCTGGACGTTTTGCTATATTTATTTTTGGTCAAATATTTGTGCGCATTTTAATTCAATAAAAGCGGTGTCTTTTTTTTTTTTTTTTTTAATTTTTGCAAGCGCTGCTTTTTGCACACTACGAAGAACACATGGCCTTTTTTTTTTTTTTTTTGCGTGCAGTTTTAAGTAAATAATTAAAGCCCGCGGTTTTTTGCATGATTTTTGTAGGGATTGGTGGTTAGGTTTGGTAGATAGAGAGATGATATTAAGTGAGCAAAAAAAATTTTTTTTTCAAAGAAAAGGATTGTTAATTACTATCAGAGATAGTTATGCATGGATCGTATAGATAGATAGATAGAGAGAAAGAAGGGTGGACAAATATAGAGGTGGATACAGTAGATAGACAGTAAGATATAGAGGAACTTCAACGGGGGATCAATAGCCGCCCCCCCCCCACACAAACACATATCATGACTTTGAAAAAACAATGCTTTCACATAAAAGTTGAAGTGCTTTTTGTTATTTTCCAACAAAATTTGCATGAAGAGTATGCCCTTTGTGCCTCCCCCCCCCCCTTTAAAAATATTCCAAAGGATATATAACTGGAGATAGATCTAGAAAATACTTTATTTAACACAAAATTTATTTAAGCAGCCGCCGATGGTGGCAACCTTGGCGTAAAAAGGCGAATGATAATATTGATGTATAAAGAAAAAGATTGATTAATACCATCGACAAAATTTTTTAAGCAGCCGCCGAAGAAGCCAACATTGGCGTAAAAAGGCGAATGATAATATTGATATATAAAGAAAAACATTGATTAATACCGTCGCTAAATTGTCTAAGCAGCCGCCGAAGGCGGCAACCCTGGCGCAAAAAAGGCGAATTGCGTAAAAAGGCGGACCAGCTGGTCGCCGCAGGCGGCTAGTGTTAAATAAATATTTCCAAACTAATAAATATTGAAGTGTTATTTTTCTCTTAAGATTATCAGTTATTCATATCAGTATTTTCATATAATATATCACGAAATCGCTGTGAAAATATTCTGATTGCATTCATTAATTTGGTGGGACTCTCGCTCAGCCTAAATATAAACAAGAATCACGAAATTTTAAAACAGAAAGCCTAAAAAGCTAAGTCCGCGCGCAAGCGCAGTTGAAATGGCAAATTTGTGATAACCGGGATTTAACGTCTAGTTGAAAAAATAGCTTGACGATGCCTGATAAATGCAACAAATCGATTGAGGGGAAGAATGTTGAAATGTTTTGAGTCTACAAAATTGTAATTTTTGTAATTTTCCATAGTCATTTTACCGTGGTTTCTTTCATTTATTTTTTTTTTCTTTAGTAAAAAGAGGAATAAAAGGGGTTAAGATGCCAAAACTGAATCTCTAACGTTATGGAGTAGGTATGTCCCGTGGGAAAAAATGCCGTATTAACTCTACCTGTTCCTATAGAACACTACAGAAATTACAGTTACTAATTTAGATATTTTTCACAACTGTTTAATGAGTAGTAATAAAAGAAGTTCTTAAATTCATTCAGCGACGTCATAAATGTTTATGTTGTTTCTTCCTGTTTTAGTTGAACGCTAAATATATCGTTTTTTCTTTCTTTCTTTCTTTCTTTTTTTTTTTTTTTGTTAATCTGCACGCAAATATCAATGTACAAATCTCACGCAACACAAATTTGTATTTTTGTCATTGGTTCGAGAAATCATTACAGTGGAAGCGTGTTGACAAATGGAAGTTCAAAAAACGCTTTTTGCGTAACAATAACTACCACTTTTTTTACACAAACTTCAACAATTCACGTACAAAATGATATTCACGATTTTTCCTAAATAGCTGGTTATATGTTTAAGATAAGTGATGTAACATGTCCTACAAAATCAAGTCGTCTGCGTCCGCCTGGACCTTTTCACTTCTTCCGCAATTTAGAAAATTACTTGCACTGCATTGATGGAGGCTTACGATTCGAAGCCGGCATTCATTTGAGTTCGAACCCCTCCCCCCTCCTTCCTCCGCCGGCTGCAATGGGCCAGCCCAGTAATCAGGCTGAAAGAACTTCCATGTTTTTCATTCATATGAAAGGAATGCTGCATGGGTTATTGATTTTGGCAGCAAAACGGAAAGAAAAGGCTGACCAGTGTCCATCCTCAACTAGTATTTCGAAATTGAATGGCCAGAAAGTACACGCGGCGCCAAGAAGAAAAAGTCATCGATAAAAGCTCTGAAATGCTTGGGGGCAAAATGCTTTATTAGAGAAAAAGTTGTTTCAAAAAATATAGATACTTTTTTTTTGAAATAGATTTCTTGTATTGGTAAGCATGTTTTTAGATTTCTTGTTAAACATAAAGGATATGTTCCTCCCCGCCAGTTTGTTCAGAACCTGCCTAGGTTTTAAATCTGCTTAGAAGACAAAATAGCATTTTTCTTTTCTTTTCATTTCTTTTTTTTTAAATGGAGTTGTTTGTATGAGGCCACCATTTAGAGTGGTCAAGAGGAGCAACTGCTCCCCCTGCCTTTTAGAAATCAATGTATTTTTATATATGTGGGCGTGGTTTTTGTTGCTTTTCGACATAATATGCACTGAGTGTATACGCTCCCCTCCAGGAAAATTTTCAATGTCGAAGCATGAGTTGTATGTTTTATATATAAAATAAGGACAAAAAAAAATTAAAGAATGAGAGACATAAATTACATCGGCAAGATAAACATCTTCAACAAAAGTTACGTTAATTTTCATTCTCATCTTACATGAAGGGAAATTAGGGTAAAGTTGGAATATATTGAATAGACTACTGGAGGAATTGTTATTAAAGGTGTATTAAAAAAAATCTCAGTAAAATTCACTCTTTGAGTAAAATTCGTATTTCGATTGCTAGTTGTTGCAAAATCGATGGACCTTCAATAAGCAAATATATTTATTTGCATCAGACAAAGTGGTGTAAAGTGTGATAAGAAAAAAAAAAAGGATTTCTGTCCTGTACTCTCAAATGTATTCTTAAAACCAAAATAAAAAAGAAAAACTAGTTTAAGCTTTCATATGGGATCTTAAGTTACTCTTTCTAGGAAATAATTGAATTTTGTTCGTAACCATGAAGAAATATTGATTTGGGCAGAGAATAGAAACCTACATTCAAAGTTTTTTATGTAAGTATACAGAGTAATTAATACTGAACATTCATAAAACATATTCTCCCTTTTAAACTTTACTCTAATTTTTACATCACAATCAGACAACTGAATAATAAAGCTGACAATCACTACCACTAGACAATACCACGAGTGAATGAATCGTATTTTTTATGCAACAATTTTTATAACAAGTTTTTGCTCCTTTAGATTCTTTTACGCACACCATTTTGAGCGAAATCCGTCGTCTCTGTGAGAATCTGAACACCTTCACTGGAGTAATGACGAATCGCGCTTTCTTTCCAGGTACAGCTTGACCTGATGGCGAGCGAACTGGAAGCGGAAACGGATCATTTCAGCTTGTAAACACGTAGATTCAGTAGGCATGCAACTAAGTCTCATGTAGCCAACTGATCATACCGTTCAGTTCTGAGAAGTTGAGCTATGGCCTTGAGCAAGTCCATTTCTTTCAAAAGAGAGCAATCAGTAAGAAGAAGAATTATTAGGCGCAAAGTTAGGCTACTTTTTCAACCCTTTTACTCGCAAAAAAAGCCTGTACCGCTTGCAACTTCGTTTAACCGGTCGGGCAACGGAACTCAACTTGCCAGAGGTGGACAGTAACTATTACAAAGTGAAGTGGTCCGCTTCCGCTTCGAGTTCATGCGTCATCTCTGTGTGGTCAAGCTTCAGCGAGACAGGGACTCTCGCTGGGACAGGGTGCTTTTAAACATAATTTTTGAAGTTGGCGCAAAAACAAAACGTAAAATCTAGTGTAACCATGCTTCGTTCATATTTTTTTCAAAAAAGCATCCAAAGTTACGAACGAAACATTTATATCGTTATTCAAATATGTTGTCATCAATGCATAATTTATGTGATAGTGAAGAAACTGGGCCTGGTTAAATTTATAGTTGTAGTTGAGTTATGACTGTGAATGATTTTATCTATCGTTTTTGCGCCAACTTCAAAAAATATGTTTAAAAGCATTATCGATGGTGTTTAAAGAATAAAATTATTTTTCACTTTTTAGAGCAATTTTGAAGTCGGTTCTATTTTTTTTTTTCAAAATTTTTAATTGAAATTTTAAAAGGATATTAGTGTTTAATAAAATAGTAGTACACAGAACTAATTAAAAAATGATGGGTAAATTAGTGTATTAATCAGTTAATGCATTCTATGCAATGACACTACTTGAAAGCAAAATTTAATGAACACATAAATTTTTCCTTCGTAGTTAGTTTGATGGGATTTACATATAAAATACTGAATAAATAGATTTTTTGGAACAAAGTCCAAACGAATTGGAAGATAAAACACGTAATTTGTCTGTATTTTTGTTAGTTAAGCAGAAAAAAACCGTATAATCTTACACTATAATAAATTACATTCTATAAAATACATATTTTTCAAAAAATAAATAAATAAATAATATAAACAAAACGTATTAAAACTGCATGAAAAAAAAATTAACGTGTTGCAATGCGTATAATATCTTATTATTATTATTTATTTTAAGGATTGATTATTATTTAATTTTTATGAATTTAATATCAAAACAAAATTATGATTATTTTTACTTTTGAATAGCAAATATACATTACATAATATTAAATGTAATATTCATCTACTTTTCAGAATTAAAAGTGTTTAAACTTGGCTGCATAATTTTTAGCAAGCAGTGAAAATAATGTATTTCCAATTTTACACTTCACTAACGTCTTTAGAAGAAACACCTTCAATTCTCTAATTCAAAATTGAACCATTTTATTCAAATCAAAGCTCCTAATAAAAACTTACATAGGTATAGCTTTCATTTCATTTAAAAGCTCCGAATAAAAAAAATATTTACCTTGCTCAAAAATACGTTTAACAAAGCTTTAGTGGGTTTAAAAATCCAAAAGATGGATTTTCAAATTAAGGAGTTACTTCTACTTTTGCTTCGAAGCCCATTTAGCCGAACGCCATGAGAACATAGTTAACCATTAAAACCTCTAGTATCGATATTAAATATCGCAAAACTCATCATCGATTAAAGCCTTACGAAGCGCGACCGGGCAATCAATAAAGGTTATGACAGCAAACACCGCGAACCAAAATCCCCAACGGATAGTTGGCAAACGTTCATTAAAAGCGCCATTGGAAAATTTCACAGCGCAGGAAGCCACTTTAATTCCACGTAATGTAGATAAAAGACGAACAAGATTCTTTTAAAATATTTTTTCCCTAAAAGGGACAAGATGATATATAAAAGCCTAGTGTCCTCTAACAGACGCTGTGAACGTAATTAATGGCAAAGTATTGATCGCTAAGCCATTTCTCTTTTCCTTGAAAAAGAACTCTTTTGTTTCTAATCTTACGCGTTATCTGGAAATTTCACAAGGAATCGTTCCAAATGGCAAACAAGAAAAATCAGTATTTTTGAAAGAACTTTTTTTTTCTCGTTTTTGCTACATTATCTGAAGAAGAATTCTTGCGGCGCTTCGAACATAAAAAGAACGGAATTTAGAATGTTACGAAACTGTAGGTTTACGCAGGTAATAAATACTTTGCTCAAATAACTTGTTCGGGAAATCAATGCCTGCTGTTAGGAAATTAGGTAATGTCACTACGCTTTTGCTTGCTAGCGTGTGAAATCAATTAATTGATTTAATGAAACTGAAGAAGTTATGAAATTGTGTTCCTGTAAATTAATAACATAATTGTTTTATAATTGTTAAAATTTGCTCTTTTTTGTCTAGGATACATATGGAGTCGTGCGAAAGAGTTGCATAGATTTTTATCCTATATAACGGCTAATTAACGAACTTATTTTAAAATTCTATCAGTAAGTAAAGTGTTTTTGAACATATTTAGTAGAGACACAAAAGGAATAAAACCAACGGATGTAATTACAACTGTTATGTTTTTCATTTATCTCGTTTTTGTTATGATAGCAGCTGAAGTTACTAATTTTGACGTTTAGTTACGACGAAACTTACTTGTGAACGATTTATTGAAATGGTGCGGTACTTTTGGCTGAGCAGTACATTTTTGGGACGGTTTTCCTGAACAATGGCAAATGCTTACATGGAATGAGTCACAAGTTTTTATTTTTATATCATTTTTGGTGCGACACATTAAAATCAAATTTTGTACATAAAATACAAGGAGTTTCCAATTTCCCTTTGAGCGCCGCACAGGAAGCCAAAAGTTTAGGGGCTTGCCGCAGCAACAATAGTCGTAACCAAAACACGTTTTCTTTTAGTTGGAATAATACTGGACTATTGCTTAAAGCAGGAGCTGAAGGCCTGGAAAGTTTAAACAATTTTGCATGTGAAACACATCTGAATTTTAGAAATATGTCTTATAGTTCGTAAAATACAGTGTTCAGTAATGAACAACGTTTGGAACCGGTATGGATTTTCTCAAAAACTATTTTGCTTGGATACGAAGATGAAATGCTATACTGCAAATTGTTTTACCCATAGGCTTCGGGAATAGCAAAAATAGCGCCGGTCGCCTGCGGTTCTCAGGTCGCTGGTTGAAAATCCCTTTCAGAATGTATACAATTGAGTTATTAGCATAATTACTGTTGTGAAACGGTTAGCATCTCCCGCACTTCCAAAATTGCTCTTCTGTTTGGGATATCTCTGGACTCAGTTTCAAGGGGTCATGAGGTTACCAGTTATTTTTTTCTTCAAAACGCGACATTTACAATTTCAGGAAACTGCGGGAGTGTACATTAAAAAAGTGGAATTCAAAAAATAAATAATAGTTTATGCCAGACCAAAAAAAGAATAAATGAACACTTATAAGAGAAGATTTAATGAAATTTGATTGAAATTTGCTTGGGTTTGGTACTGATTTTAAATAAAAATGAAACTCTAGGCAGAATTTCATGCAATTTGCTTTTAATATCAACATTGTTTTAAGAACTGCGATTTTCAACTGTGTTTTTTCCGCTGGTCCACAAAAAAGCAAAAATACTCTTTCAAGTGGTGCATTAGAGCCGGGAAAAAATAAAACAGGTTAAATAATTATGTACGATTTAATTTGTTAGGCACGAAGATATTTAAACAGCAACGCAACCCAGTGACTTTTGGTTGAAGCATTCAGCGCTCCCTTCCACGTTTTGTCAAAATGGGACATTTCAGCACGCGTGAGGACAACGGGACAAAATACATGAAAACGGGACTGTCTGGTTCAAAACGGCACGTATGGTCACTTTAGTCTTGAACAAAGACCTTGGGCTAAAGTTGGGCGATGCGGTTCATAACAGATTTGCATAACGCTTGATTCTGTTATATTAACAAAGTAATTCCACAGGTCTTTTACAATTGCGAATTTTATGCTTCCTACGTACTTGATGGTGTTTCATGAATGAGTAAACATCAAACAATCTTTTAACGCCGGTGTGATCAAGACTAAGGTCTTTTTTTCCCCCTACAATAGATTTAACAACAAAATTAACTGTAATAACGTTATAATGAGGGCTGTTTGTTTTCCTTACAATGACACTACACGAGTGGAGAAAAAAACTTTTACAGAATTCAGTTATTTTACATTGATACATTTTACAAATCGATGAGGAAACGGGACGTTACGTCGGTGATTAGGCAAATCTTAATGTCTCCAGCAAAGAAGGAAGGCTCTAGAATCTTTCTGACACAAGACACATGAAGCATTCTTCATTTTTTCGAGTTGTCACTTTGCTATCAAAGTAAAGTGTAGTATTTCAGGCATATCAGGTGTAATTACTTCTTCAAATACATTTGTTGCTAATTTTAACTAAGAATGAAATTATTGCCAGAATGTCGTATAATTAACTTTTAATATCAATATTGCTTTAAGTTCGATTTTCAATTGTGTTTTTTCGCTAATCGGGCCTACACATGACTAAGAACTATTGCGATAACCTATGTTATCGGTTCAGAATGATTTTACTCTGTGTTATTGCTTGTACTAGAATTAAAATTTATTTTTGTGAATAATTGAGCAAAACATTTATAATTGCGCATCGTTTTGTTCATTATATTCTTCAGATATTTTTTTAGCATTAAAAAAAGCGTTTTATACACAAAATGGAAAAAATAAATAAATTACAGAGTTTCTTCTTTTGAGAAATATTAATTCACTCATAACGTAAGATAACATTAAATATTACTTAATCAAGATGCAATTGTTTATTTTGCTAAGCTGTTGTTATTTAGTCATCTTTCCGAGCGTTCACTGACAAAAAGTTACTAATTTTTTAAAAACTTGGTTAATTCATCTGTTACCGAGCTTTCATTATTTTCTAGGTGCCCCGAGTAAGCTTTATAGTTTACATTTTATAATGAATTATATTTATTATTTTTTAATATGAAATGTATATGGATTCTTAATATATATTTTATATCAAGTTACAGAAGTTACTTCACTAACTTCACACTTTATAGTTAAATTAAAACTTTTTGGTGGTAACGTTTTAACTAACGTTGCAAAGAAAAATGAATCAAGTTTGAATGCAAAAGAGAGAGAGATAAAGGTGGGAAAAATTCTTTTCCCACTTTTCTTTTTGCTAGTTCCAAGAACGAAAGTTATGTGTTTCGCATGACGCACTACCTAAGCCTTGACAGAAATTCAAAATCAAAACAAGTATACAGAAACGTGTTTTGGGCGAAAGAATTTTCCTCCTTTTTTTTAAGGAGGGAGGGGGGGGGGATGATTTCGGAATTCGAAATATTGCGCAGTCTCGAAAATCGCATGGGAAACACAAAGCATAACAGAGAAGTTAGTAGGAAATAGTTGATTTTTTAGAAAACCAATAATTTAAATAATTAACAAAAGAAGTAGATAAATATACATAAATGAATCAAGGAGCCAATTTGAGCCCTCAAACATCGCTCACTGTGAAGGTCTGAGAACTCATAGCGGGGTGTTTTTAGAAATTAAATCAATCTTGCTTAGATGCAATTTCTTTCATTTTTATCCTATTCTAAATGATGTAATTATTATTTTATAATATAGGTGGCACAAAAATGATTACTTTACTCTTGCACTTCAACGTTCTAATTTTCTACTGTTTTCATCAATTTCCAAAACTTAGCTTTTTTTCCCTCTCTAGAATTACTCCTTATTTCTACCTTGCCGATCTTCTACCTTATTCGTTCTCCCTTTCATTCTTTTATTATCTATAAGAGAGAGAAATCGTCTTTAATTTCAATCTCAAACTTTACTTAATTATAAATGTCACCACTAATAAAGACTTTCACTTGTTTCTTAAATTTTTAATTTTGATTTCCAACCTTTCCTTCGACGAATTACTTATTGGTATACATAAAATTCCATTTATTTACAAGTTATCAAAATATTGCTATCCATACTGAACTCAGTCTATTTGAAGCATTACCCTACCGCCCACCAAAAAAAGAAACATAATTTTTGATTTTGTAAAAGATCCACGTGAATCAGACTCAGGGGGGTTCACAGGGGGGGGGGGCAAGGGGGGGATTGTGGTATGAGTTGCGTCATAAAAGTTTTTGAGAGGGATTTTTAGTTTTTATTTATTTATTTATTTCAATTTATTTATAAATACATAAATATTATAAATAAATAAAAGAATACTTAAAAAATGTTTTTAAAAAATTGAATAAAATAAAAACAAAGCTAAAAAAAGGAAAAAAAGGTTGAGAAAAATTTAGGGGGTGGGTCATTGAACTTGGGGGGAGGGAACAGGGGGAAGGGAGGATTGTGGTGCAAGTTGCGTCATAAAAGTTTTTGAGGGGAATTTTTAGTTTTTATTTATTTATTTATTTCAATTTATTAATAAATAAATAGTATAAATAAATAAATGAATACTTAAAAAAACGTTTAAAAAAAATGAATAAAATAAAAACAGGGTTGGGAAAAATTTAAGGGGGGGGGGATTTTTGTCATTGAACTTGGGGCAGATGGGCACCCCTGTTTAGACTTCTGCTGCGTAAATAAAATTTCTAGAAACGTGATAGAAGCAGATTTTCCAAAATCTTACATTGAAGACCTCGGCGAGAAACAACGCATTGTGCTCAACGATAAGTCGTAATGACTGTGCTTCGATAAGTGTTTTCTTTCTAAATAGCAGATAGAAGTTCGATAATTGTTTTTCTTTCTTCTTTTTTTTTTGATTCCGTGCTGAATAATGACTGTATTGGAACACAGTGCTTTCCTTTAAATAAGATCATCAATTATTTTAAGGAAGACTTACATTTCGGATTAACATTTTTTTCGAAAGATTTATTTTGATTTAAAATTTTTCCAATGGAAACACTTTTGTAACTGAAGATTGCTAACAGATACGTATGCATATGTATACATCTGTTTTTCTTCATTAACACCGGAGATTCTTTTTCTGTACAAAACATGTTGAGGAGTTTCATAACACACTTACATGTATATGTCATAGTCCCACCTCATTTGATGCTGTGGTGATGATTTCACATTAATTGCGACAGCGACAGAAACTTAATTGTAGACTTTATCCTTGTATAATTCGTTCAGTGTAATTTAATTACTGTATCCTCATGTTTTTAATCATTAGTTTTCTTTCCAGCGCTAAATAAAAATACGTAAGAACATTTTTCTTTTTTTTTATGTTAATGTTTTTCTAGAAAACTTCTAAGAACCGTTGTCCGCACTTGCGTATTATTTCAAAAATAAAAAAAAGCAGTGAAATTCGTTTCAAAGGACTATCTGAGGTCTTTTCATTCCCCTTGTCCTAAAGATTTGCAAAAATATCGAACCATGAACTCAAAAAGTGGTCTTTTACAGAACTACTGTGGACGCTATCTATACTTTAAATTAAAGATAAATTATGCAATTATGATGCAAAGCAAATATGAAAACACACAATAATTTTTAAATTTTAAGTATAAAGGAATATTTACGTATAAATTTTGAGGTTGTTAAACCCCTCAATCCCCTACTAGGGTTTATAATCCCGTAACTGCAACGTTAAAAACACAGATTTCAACAAATGTAAAATGCATCAATTTTACTTAATTTTAATTGCATTAAGTATCACTTAGCGTGGTAGAAAATTATTATGATGATATTATGAAGTGAAATGCCAGTTGGACGTTTCTAAAATGAAACTGTTCTGAAGTCGAGTCTCAAAACTTATTTTGCTTATAGTTCAGTCTGCGAAAACAGCTTGCTGTGTCACCACTCCAGTTATCTTCGGACCTTGGCGAGTTCAAGTCGTTAAAAATACATTACGACAAAAATCCTTCTATACGCAAAAGTCCTAATGAAAATTACTTAAGAGTTGCTACTAATTAGCTGCCAGAGAAACGCAAGAAACTAAATCACATTGTAGTCATCAAAATCATACCAAATTTTAGATTTTTTGCGCTAATCAATGCTCAGATTTAACTGATAAGTTGAAACTACGCATAAGCGAACAATGTTCCAATCAACCACAAGAAAGTTAAAAGTCAGTAAAAATGTGTTTTTCACCGACAATTTTCGTCCCATGAGTATCATTTTTAACGCCATTTATAGGTGTTTTCAGTATGCTGATAATTTTACACAAGCGAAAAATTGTAGTTGCCTTTCAAAATTTTCGAAAGCTGTTCACTGAAACCGTAACAATGAGCACTGCATTGTTGAAAGTCATTAAAATCTAGCCCACATACTTTCAAATATTCATATCAAAAATTTTGATTCGATTGGTTTAAAAATGCTACATTGGTAGTACTTAGTAATGTAGGGGAAGCTAGTACTTCGGGGAAAGCTAGTATTACGTACCATCATTGTTTTGTGAACCGCAGTACGTTTCCGACTTTTTTTTTCCTCTGAAATTCTGAAAGCGATTCGAGATAATCAGTGATTCAGATAACCGGAGTTCGGATAATTGGAATTACACTGTAATGCTTTAATTTTGAAGTGCTGACACTTTTGAGTAGGAATTAGTAAATGGAGGGAGCAAGTCCAATCACTGGCTTAGCAAAAGATGACCCAAAGACTCCAAGTCACGTGACTCAACAACGACGAATGGTTAGCACGCTTTGCGTGAAACAAGTGAAAGAAACCTGATTTCTTCCAATACTTTGCTTCAAAATCTATCACGTGACTTGGGGTCTTGGTTTCATGAATGAAAGTCTTCACTCCCTCCATTTTATCTTTTTTCAATGACTGGCACAAGTGTACAGTTTTCAAAGAATATTTGTCTTAATAGGGCCGTTTATATGGACACTTTCGACCCCGGAAAAAACCTGCTTTCCACTGCATTCCGGTTATTTGCGGGGTATATGTGGATTTTTTCTCCTCCTGCTTGCTTCTGGGAGTAAAGCGGAATTTTACCCTAAATGCATTATGCGATACAAGTTCGTCTACTAGCCGCTAAGGATGCTGGGTAAAAACCGCTTTCTGTGATACAATGGGAAACCTCTTTTTACATAGAAACGGGGATTTTTTCGATTGTTTTTTTTTTGCAGAGCCAGAGCGGGGATTTACCGGGCCGAAAAGAGTATTGCGAACGCGACTAATTTGTTACTTGTCATCAGTATATGTTTGAACTACAGCATAAAATAATTAATTGCTTTCGTTTTTTCCAATTAATGCATGTTAAAGAAAAAAAAAATACATCACTAACGACTAAATGCAGAATTTAACTACAAATCTAGTTTTCAGGTATGTTAAAAGAACAACAACATTGACTACTCATTATTTCAAAAACACAATCTATCCTCAAGAAATGCGTGCTTAAAATGCCGATCACAATGTTATTGAATTATTCAGAGTTCCGTCGGCATTCTTTCAATTAATTTAAAATTGGTTAAAGAACGGCAGAAAACTAATCTTAATGGCTCACATATCTGATAGGTCATTAAAATAATTTTTTAAATTAATCACGTCCTAAAAATTAAGTCGTCCAGATGGGAAATGTAACTCTCGTAGTCAAATGACGAAATCGTTAAAGAAAAAGCCCCATTTGCGAAGTGCCCTTTCATCATTTGAAATTTAATGATTTAGAGGATGTAAAAAAAAGCATGTTCCTTTTTTTTTATAGCTCGATTTTCTCTTTTTAGAG
Source organism: Uloborus diversus (assembly GCF_026930045.1). Lineage (NCBI taxonomy): Eukaryota > Metazoa > Arthropoda > Arachnida > Araneae > Uloboridae > Uloborus > Uloborus diversus. Next base: position 37,474,892 of record NC_072734.1, on the reverse strand, counting down.
GCTGTTAATGACACACGAAAAAAAAAAAAAAAAACATATGAGGTACGTTTACCCGAACGAACCTAAATTTTCTATTAATACAAAGGCATCTCATCAAACGTGGACAAGTTTAATTTATTGCTTTCTGAATGTTTCAAAACTTAATTAAAGTCAATAAAATTGGTAATTTGAATACATTTTTTTTTCGAAGCAGACTATTTCAAGCTGATTATGATTTATAAAAAATAAATACAATATTTAAATAACTTTTCGAACTTTTTGATTGCTAGTTATTTAGCAATTAGCTGTCGAAAACGGTCTCCAGTTTAAAAACTAATTGACTCTCGGAAGGACCTGTTTGATTACTTCAATGCCTTTATTTGGCTCAATTATATTTCATACTAAAATGGCAAAGTTTTAAATAGATTCTAAACCAAAATGGAAAATTTTCAAACCGGTTATAGTGTTGAGGGAAAAGTTTCAGATTGCATGTAATTCTTGCGTTAACCCTGGCTTATGGGCGGTGACTTATTGCTTAATACCCAAGCTTTGCGTTCAATCGACGAGTTGAACCGCACCATGTCTGCGGACTCTCGATGGTAAGGTAAATTTACTTCATCTATCAGTTTGATGGCACTCTCAGTTTCAATGGCATGACATCTGCTCCCAGCTCTCTTATTTCCTATTCCAAACTGATGAGTCCTAACAAAGATGAAACTGTAGTCTCTAAATGGGATACCCGGGCTGTCTGTATTTTGCCTTAGCCCTGGCTTAGAGGCTGTAACTTACTGCTTGGAACACTGTTGGAAGAACTTTAAATTCACATCAGAGTTATTGTTGTACAATTTAATTTTTAAAATTATCCGTCTTGAAATACAGGACGATTAAAAATAATGGCGGGGCTTCATACGGCAACCGATTATAGAATGTTGGACCTTGGACCAACAATTCTTTGGTGGAGCTTGAATGAAAGAGAGAGTTGTAAAGTTTTAATTAGCTATCACTAGATGTCGCTGATAGTTCCAGCATATGTGCCACCTTGTTATTAAATAAAGTTATTAAATCAGTTAGTCAAAGTGGCGATCAAGGGTGAGATGACTTAGGACTTTATAGTAAGCCCCATAAAGGTCACCAGAACTAACACTATGTGACTCTTTCCTGTGGGGATATGCAAGGGATACTATGCTTATAACCCTTGCTTACAACCCTCTTATTTGCCAATCTTGACGATCTGCAAAATCTGATCACTGCATCAATTGCTTCAGAGATTGCAGAAATACAACAAGCATATGGCAGGAGTTTAAGTGAGTACAGATATCTTACAGACATGTGATATCGTCCAGGCATTAGAAAGAGAATACTAAAAACATAATGAAAATGATTTAGGTATGTAAAATTATTTTTGTTTTTGTATTATTTTTTCTCAGAAATATACACGATTGAATTAAAACTATTCTTTTTGAATCACCCTGTATACTTCCTTTACTTTGAATTACAAACTTAATCAAGTAAAATGAACAGTATTTTTTTATCGAACTTTCGTTTCTAAAAACTTTTATTATCGTTGCTGTGTCCTCTTAGTTTGGATGCAGCAAGTTTTTCAATCTTTGCAAAGAACAAAAATGAGTAATGCAATTATAAAAGTTAATTATTAATAAAGTTAACAAATCAAAGTTTGAACTTAAAAACTAGCATTAAATTGCAGATTATGGTGTTATAAAGCTTTGCAAATAATCTAGGTTTTTGAGACTTTTCTATATTCAAGCATTAAGATTTAAAAACTTTATTAAAAGTTTCTCTAATACTTATTTCGCTTTTTGTTGGGTAAAAATTTTTACTTAATTGTTTAAACTACATTAGAACTTGAATTTTGCTGCATTTTTCGACAATGATGTTAGGATGAATAACCAGAAACTCAATTAGATATAAAGAGCAAGAATAATTTCAGACAAATATTACTACATTTGGCGTCAATATTCACGCAGGTTTAAACATTTTTTCTGCATTTCAAGTCAATCTGCTTTCCGCGATCTTTTTTAGTCAATTCTTTTAGGCAAACCTTACACTCTTTTCAAAATAAAAAATATTGTAACGTTGAAATAGTAACAAGCCAGTAAAGGCTTAAAATTGCTGGAAATAAAATATCCATCAAAATTTCTCAAAAGTTGCGCGGGGGTAATACGAAATAAAAATATCAGAGCAAAATAAATCAAAGATCTTGATGGTGTTTAAAAGCGTATATTTTCACTTAGGAATAGATTTTTTTTTCGCCTCGAATGTTTTTGCCTGAATTATTTCAAAGCTTTTCGGAAATCTAAAACCTCGGTTTTCAGGAACGGGAACAACATGTGCATACAAAAATAGATTTAGAGCAAAACGACCTTTCCGTACGAAGAAATTGCTTATTTTGGTTGAATTCAATCTTCTCTTAGGTATTCCATTCACGAGTTACAGCCATTTGATTTTTGCTTGTTTTAGAACGCAAACATTGGTTTGATGATAAATACCAAACATAGAGGTTGGTTTACGCTGTTATTGCGTCAAGAATTTTTAGTCGCAAAGTAATTACTCAAACATTTTATTGTTAGAAATGATGCTTTACAAAACAGTTAATAAGTTCGATGAGTTTTCAAAAAGTATAATATTTATGATTTGTTTCTGTTTTCAAATATATAAAACATACCATTTTTTAATTTTTTATCTGATTCATCGCTTTAATGCGTACGTACCAGTAATTTAAATAAAGACAAGAAAATTATTATTCTTGACTAAAGACAATTTGCAGAAGATAACAACTTGATTGTTGACAGAAAAAATTGCAGACGATAACAACTTTATTGATAACAAAAAGCTATTTGCAGACGATGACTAAGACGTTGTACGCTGGAGAAAATCATTTATTACGTAGTAAGTACAGCCCTTAAGTCTGGGTTCAGCTTCAATAAAATGTCATATATCTCCAGCTCAGTTATTTACTATTCCAGATTGATGAGTCCACAACAAGGACGAAACTGCAATCTCTGGATACGATGACCGGTCTGTCGGTATTTTGCATGCAACATCATTCATGTTTTCTGAAATACTGCAGCAGAGAACTAACAAGAGCCGCTGAATGTTTACTTGTTACCAAGTTCATATGCTATGATAAAAATTACTTTTGTATTTCACAACACAATTTTGCGGTTTATGTGGTAGTAATATATCTCTCATTGATGTTGCAGATTTAAGAAGGAAATAACTCGTTCATTCAAATTTCAAGATATGTTCAAAGAAAATTTTCTTTTATTAGAGAAACAATGTTTAGCTTTCTGAATTTCCGTTTGTTTCATTTGTATTTCTTAACTAAATTTACACAATCAATTCTGTTGTAGCAGAATTTTACATTAACTTTTTGTCTCTGTTTTCTAGAAGTATATGAATAAATTTTGACCCTTGATATTGTTTGTATTTATTTATTTTTACAATTATAAAAACTTGTTTATTAACTTTCATATTTTAATAGTTGTATATTTATTTCATAGCTAAAACAATAAATAAATAAATAAATAAATAATAATAATAATAATATTAATAACATTAAGGTCCTCGGAACAAAGTTGAGCTTGTGTGTGGTTATGGGTGTTTAAGAATTTTTCAAGGCCTAAAAGGGTTTTCATTAAGGTTCTGGCTAAATTTAGAGTTAAGCTTTTAAAATGAAGAACTAAAAAATACATAAATGGAAAAGTTAAAAAAAAAAGACATTTATAGATTACTAATTCTGAAAGCTAGATCTTTTGTCCTCAAATGAGAAAGAACACTTCTTAATATTTGTTTAGGTGTTTTCTCTTTTGACACAAATTCTCTTTTTTTTCATCACATTAAAAGCCGATATAACCGCTCATTACAGCACGATATTGAAATTCATATCACTGATATTGCACCTTTTGCTCGAATTACCCATTATTTCTAATTACCCAAGTTCGAGTTAACGCTGCCCGACAGCAGAGAGTCCCCCCCCCCCCCCATCAAATAAGTCAAAAACAAAACAACTCCGACGGGAGCATTTTCTTAAGTTCTCCATTACCCCGATGCAGCAAGGAGATGAGATGGGATTGCAAGCAGAGATAAGCTTTATGGCATCTTCTTCGTCCAGTAGTTAACTCCGAATTGCAGGAAGTTAATTCGAAGCATACGATAATGTAAGTCATAAGGAATAAGTAGAAATAACGAAAGGAAGGCCATTTTGCCCCAAGTTTTGGGATTCTTCTGAAGACAAGAATTAGCACTCAAGGCTGAAAATTTTCTATCGCTCTGATCAAGTGCTTGAGCTTTGGGAGGATTGCGAGTACTGAAACTTACGGTTATATATTTACAAGCTCACAGTATAAAGAATAGCGTTTTTTTTTTTTTTTTTGTTGAATAAATACAGTTGAACTCGGTTAATACGAATGTCAAAAAGGCACGAATTAGTTCGTATTAGCCGTTATTCGTAACAACCGTGAATGAGTAATACTGTGAAAAAATGAAGGAATGCTAACCCTACAGTTTAAAAATATTACTATTAACCCTCACATTGTAAACTAACTATTAGTACCTTCAGAAAAAGAATCACTTATTTCTTATAAGTGAATGTTTTTGGAGAATATTTAAAAAGGAAGATGAACAGTTTTAACGCCGAGTAAATTGAAATCTCCACAGGTAAACAAATCTACCGACTTTATTTTCTATGCGAAATATTTAATATTTCCTTCCCGATACACAATGGGACTTCTACTACCTAACTAAATGATGAATAATGTCTAAAAAAGAAAATGACAGTATTCAACCACGAACATTTTAAGTAAAAAGGTCAGAAATTTTTGTTCGTCTTAGCCGATAATTTCAACTTAATGTACTTATTATGCGTGAAATTTTTAAAGTAATTAAATAGCAAACCAAACTTAACGAACAGAATGTTCGTTTTAGCCGTGATTTCATATTAAACGTGATCGTATTAAGAGAGTTCAACTATTCGTTTTTGTAAATAAGTAAGGATAAAGAATAGTTCGTAAAGTAGAAATGATTCAAAATTGAAATTTGAAAAATCAACCATTTCTTATGGGGCAAATTTCCAATTTGAACGGGAACCCGGGGTGACTCCTAGTCACTAAATTTCAAGCATAAGTAGTGATCATAAAATTTGTATTTCAAAAACTAAAAATTTTGCCTGAAATCCTACACTGCCGTGGGTAAGCAAACGACAGTATCTACAGAAATGAGTTATCGAAACAATTGAAGAAGTGTGTTTTGGATTCAATACTAACAACAGGAAAATGATGGAATTTGATGTTCTTATAACGCTTTTTTCTCTCATCGGAAACTAAACAAGCAAGCTTGTACAAACAGGTTAATCTGTACTAATAACATAGAGCTGGATAGTTTGTTTGTTTGAACGCGCTAACATCAGGAACTATTGGTTCAAATTGAACGATTCTTTTTGTGTTGAATAGTCCATTTATTGAGAAAGGCTATAGGCTACATAACATTACGGTATGATTGATGGGAGTGGAGCAGCAATAAATTGAAATTTAATCAACAATAATCAGAATGCATTTCTTGTTGCATCAATAGCTCGAATTTTTGTTGCCCGAACAGCTCAGTCGGTAAAGCGCTCGGTCAGCAACCCTAGGGCCTCGGGTTTGAACCCGGCTGTGGACCGGAAGATTTTCAGCATTTATTACCCGGCTCATTTAAAAATTAATTAATTTATAAATCAAGGGTTTTCAATTATTTTTTATTGATTTTTTTTTTTTTTTTTTTTGATTTTCTTATTAAACGGAAAACATCGATGTTGATAACAGTGAGTAATTTATATATATATATATATATATATATATATATATATATATATATATATATATATATATATATATATATATACTTAAAATAGTTGTTTAATACAATGTTGTCTTATTAGCGCGGGCGAAAACGCGGGGCACTGCTAAAAATACATAAAGGAAAGTATAAATTGTTTCGCAGTATTATTAGACCCAGGCAACGCTGGTATGTTTGCTAGTGTACAATATTGACCTAACTGCAAAGCAAAAATGAAAAATTAAGAATTTGCAGATTCTGCTTTTTACCAGATTACGGAAGCATAATAGTAGTTCTGCTGATTTTAAAGCAGTAGTAATACGTATTTAAGATAGTTACATGGTTTTTCTTTCCTATTTTTTTCAGTACTTATCACTGCAGCTTTGAACTTCTTTTTAGTTCATAAGTGAAGAGTTTGAGAAATCAAGAGTCGATCTTGAGTACTAGGAGTGCCCCCCTCCAAGTTAAACGCACAAATCTCCCCCCCCCCGAAAAAATCTCAACTCTCTCTCCCTTTTTTTATTTTTTTTTTATTTTTTAGCTCTTGCTTTTATTCCTTTTTTTTAAAAAGCATTTTTATTTATTTATTTATTTATTTTTTGTTATTGTTTTTATTATTACTTTATAATAAAAGTTCTGTGCTACACCAATGACATACCACATACACACACACACACACAAACTAACTGAATAAATCAAATAAAATATAATCAGAATAAAATAAAATAAATAATATAAAATAAAAATATGGCAATAAATAAATTTTAATAAATGAATGAAAATAAATTAAAAAATCCTCCTCCCCCCTCAAAATTTGGATGACACAACTTGCGCCATAATCCCTCCCTGTGGGCACCCCTGTTTAGCATGGCATTCACTAAGCAGGGATCATGGTTATTGGACATCAGCTCGAAACTTGAGCTGCGAATAACCAGGTGCTTTAAAAGTTTTAATAATATATTTTCCAAACTATAAATTTTTTTTGGACGAATGAGTACGTTTTGAAGGGGAAAAAAATCTATGTTTTTCCAAACGTGCAACAGTTTAAACATGCTTATCATGTTTTCAGATGAAAAACGCTGAATTATTATCATGTCTTCTAAATTTTCACTTTGTTCCTTAGTACTGTTTGACCATCGATTACATGATTACATGGAAAGGCTGATATCCGGTTTATAGGCGGAAATGGACCTATCTGTTACTTTGTAGGGATGTTAGTTGTTTTGTTTCAAATGTGCCCTTTTGCCTCTCTATTATTTAGCCTTAGTTTTGTAAAAATGAAAATTTGCTCACAGCAACATTTTTTTAAATCTAAAGTATACTTGATCTATATTCTCACGGCAAAAATTAATTGATTTATTTATTTACAACAAACTTTTTATCTTACCATTTTACTCTTACGTTCCTGAACGAAATGAAAATATTTTATTTTCTTTTTGTTGTTTCTATGGTTAATATTTTTTCCCCCTCTTTTTGTTTTTTGAGAATGCAATAAATGAATAAGGCACTAGTGACATTATAAAACGCGTGCATCAAAATCCCATCGTTATTTTCCCTTCTCCCTTGCTAGAGTCATTCAGATGGAATCGTCTTTACTTGGCAGTTTGCCAAATTACATACAATCCGTGGTCAAACAGTATCAGACAAGAAGCAAGAGAGCTATATAAGGTCGAACTTAAAAAAACTACAGTCCATTAATTGACGTGATGCTGAAAACAATATTTAAAACATCATAATTTTCAGTTATACAGATTTTTTTTTTTTTTTTTTTGCATTTCCTCCCTACAAAACAAAACAAAACAAAAAGCATCTAATTTTATTTCAGGAAATATATTCTGCTTTACAAAGTAATGAATAAATTTGAATAAAACGAACAACATAATGTGCTTGAGTTACAAAATTTATAAGTTTAAACATCAGAAGGATGAAGAAAAATCAATAGAAACACAGAGAACTAACATCGGAAAAAGAAAATAAAAAGCGTTCCAGAGTGATTAATGTTTCTGTAGTTTAGCATTTCTCGGGCTGAAAAATATTATTTGCGCAAGTAAATGAAAATAAAGCAAGGCCAAGATTAACTTTTCAAAATGTCGTTTGCAAAGGATCTTAAAAAGGGCAGGCAAATGGGGGAAAAAAGGAACCATAAGGCGCTTAATAAAATACTATGACATGCAAACTAAGAAAAAAGTACAGAGTTGAGCCTCTTTTCTCAAATCTATCTTCAAAATTCGATGAAAAAAAGAACTAAATTAACGCCGGGGTCGAATTAAAATAGAATTGTTTGAAACACTTACGTGAAAGTTAAAAATTCGTGCCTAAGTTGCATTGAATCCAATTTAAATGCTAATGTCAGGGGTTCTTAAATACCTCGAAAGCATTTAAGCTTTTCAATCATCCGTATTCGAATCTTAACGTCGTGTTCGAATTGATCCCTAAACGTCTCAAAAGAATGGTTTTATGCATCTTGGGAAACGGTATTTAGTGCCATTCCATAAAAAGAAAGCGATAAATGATTTTGAATATTTAAATCTGGAACGTGAAAGCTTTTTTTTCTTTTTTGTTTCTGTTACGTATACATATTTAGAGACAAGAAATATATTTGAATAATTACTTAAAAATATTTTCAAAAGGGAGTTTTTCTGAAAAGTAGTATTGAATACATTTAGTTATTTAAGTAAGTGAAACACATTTGCAGTTTTTTGGGCAATGAAAAATTGAAACGAATTTCTAGGTAGGGGGGACTAAATGATTCTCTATTCCACTCAAGATTTTATTTTACACGAGTGGTATTTATAAGAATGTTCTATGATGTTATCTTAAATGAATTTATTTCAAGCAATTAGAAAGTTGTAATAGAAAATAATATCTATCCAGATTTTTTAATTAATTAAAAAATATAATTACAGTGAATTAAGATTCGTACTTTTAAACATTCTATGGATTTCCAGTAGGTTGAGCGCAAATTGATAACAACTTTAATCTGCATAAGTATTGGACCACTACCTTATTGAATGATTTCTTTACAGATTTCTTATCTTAAAGTAGCAAATAGATATCGTTCTTGTATGACACATATGCACTAGAAAAAATCTTTTTAAGACTATTGACAAAATCGCACAATGATTTATTTGCATCAATGGCACAGCGAAAGGGGGGGGGGGAGGGGTGCTCCCCCTCAGAGGCATTGTTTTTAACATAAATGCACATTCTATTACAGTAGCTTATGCTTATGAAAGGGCTGTTTTAATCAAAAAATCATTTCAGAAAAGATTTTTTATCAAAAAATCCCATTCAGAAGGGTTTTTTTTGACGAAAAATTCTCCCTCCAGAAGGTATTTTTGGCTGCGCTAGTATTTTGCATATTCATGATGCTTTTTGTGCCACTTTTCTTGTTTGTGTCTGATAACAATTTTTCAGCTTAATCATCCTTTTTAGTAGACCTATCTCTGAACTCCTGATACAAGTTAGAGTTCCCGAAAAGATACAAACGAAATACCAATCACTTCAGTACATTTATAATGTTTCTAATGTGCGTCTATAGCAAATATACTAAAATCAAGAGAAGACTCAGGGGCGTGCTTAGAGTTTTAGCGGCCCTGTGCAAAATTTCTTTTAATAGTCGATAGGTAATCTCATTTTTATTATTTATTAATTCTCTCCTCAAACATAACACACACCACAGCCCGCTTCAACATCAGCACGTAAAAATCGACAATTATTTTCACATTTTATCATAAAATTACTATATTATGAGAATAAAAAAAAAAAAAAAAGAAAAGAAACAGACACAACAAAATTTGACGAAAACACACATTTATTTCGAAAAAAGAAAAATGTAGAGACAAATAAATTACGATATACATTTCAGAAAAAAAAAAAACAAAAAAATCTACCGAAGATTAAATTTTCTAGCTTCACATGTTTATTTAGGACTGAGTTCCTGGGGGGGGGGGGGGCAGTTTTTTTTCTTTTTTGAGAAACAGGGGTTGATTTAGCCTTCCCGTGGCACTAAGCTACTTTAGGTTGTTGGTTTTTTAAACTCCCCACCACCCAACTATGTTGTTGTCATTTTTCCTGTAATACATAAGGCCATGCCTGACTTTTTTGTGTCTTTTTATTAATGTGCTCACCTGCTGTCCTTCTTGAATTAAATTTAAGAGAGGAAATAGTATCAAGAGAGTGATGCAGAGAAACGGGGGAAATATTATATCCTATCTTCGGGGGTTCGGGGTTTCTCCCCCGGAGATTTTGTTGTAAAATAGGTATAAAATTCTGCATTTTGAAGCATTATAAGGGATAATTGGAACTATGAAAATCTCGAGAAAAATATAAGCAAAAATAAACATACTGTTTTGCAAATAGAGATTATACATAGTAAAAATTGTTTTCGGGTCGACAAATCAGTAACAGCAAAGAGAAAAAGCGAGGGGAAGAGAATATTATGCATTGTTGTAGCCTACGATGAAAATATCAAGCGTTGCATACTGATCAACAAAAATCCATAACACTGTAGGAATTTATCGCATAAAAATTTACAATTTTTTCACTAAAAATTAAAAGTTTGAAATTTTTGTTGAAAGTAAATAAATAACTATAAAAAGAAAAATTTCCATCTCTTATCTTTTCAGAATGCAATCGCGTACACAAAGTGGAACTACTTCGCACAGATTTATTTTATTCTCTTCTAATATTTTAGCGGCCCCTTAACTTCAAAATATTTTCAGTTTGCCACCCCCTAAGCACGGCCCTAGAAGACTTATGGGAAAAATAATGCTCTGTAGCCAAAGAATGTAATGCACTTAGAACACGGAGAATTTGAACTTAATGTCTTTATTACTGAAGTATTTTTCCTTTCATATGATTCAGCTTTGAAGACTGTATTTGAATGAAAGAAAGACTTTTGGAAAAAATTACGCACTCTTACGAGAAACATGTATTCTAAATGGATTGTCGTGACACCATTGCATCAAAAATATTGCAATGAAAAAACGTTTTGTTCAATATCATTTCATCTCCCATGAATTAACTTGAATGAAATAAAAAAATGTGGGGATACAAATTAGAGGAACAAGCAGTTGAATTGAAGTATGGACACGACACGATGTTTCGTCAATGACTAATTTGGTAATGAAAAAAGAAGGTTTTGCTGCTTTTTTGCTCGGAGGAAACAACATGTTCAAGCAGTGGTTATACCACGAAAATTATTTTTCTTTTGCTATGACACATTTCTAAGAAATTCACTTTAATCAGTAAAATACTTATTAGTATATGTAGGAGACACGAAAAATATAATTGAATTACAGAGAAATTGTTTCAATAATTTGCTAAGAGTTACGGTTATTTTATTAACGTACGTTCTGAAGGATTTCAATGTAGGAAATGCTTATGAAGAAATTTGAGCAAGTACATGCAGTTCAACTAAATTGTGGAGGTATTATATTGCAATAATGATTTCGCTATGAAAAAAATTGCGTTTTATTACGATAATAAAGAATTCACTTTAATTAGGGAAAGATTTGTGACGGAAGTGAAGTAGAAAAATACAATTCATTTAGATTGCAGACAGAAAATATTACAAAATTGCGTTAGTCTTAAAAAATATTTTTCAACTTTCTGAGAAATTAACTTTAATCAATGAAGTATTTGGGGGGAGGGGGGGGAGTAGGAACACGCAATCCAATTGGATTAAGGTTACTCCATATTTTATTAATAATTTTTCAATGAGGATGTTTATTTTCTGACGTGCTTATTTCTAACTAATGCTCAGCGCTAAAAATAAATAAATAAAAATAAATAAAATTCAAAGCAAATAAACAAAATAAATAATAAAAAAAAGAGAAACGGAGCTTGAAGCTCAGTTGTAAATCAGTTGAATTATGGAGACAGCAACAGCACGTCACAACATTTCTTCTGTAAAGAATTGTTTTGTCATGCTTGCAAGGAATTCATTCCCTTTAATAAAGAAGTGATTTGTAGAAAAGATTAGGTTTCCCAACATCTAATTGGAACTTACAATTTTTTGTGAAGAAACTGTGCTATGTCAATACCACTTGAAAATCTTTTTCTTTGCAACTTATATATTCCCACATTAAACAGTAAATATTAAAAATAAATAAATTAATTAATTAATTAAAGAAAAAAGGTAACAGAAGATTCTACAATTTTAATTAGTCCGATTAGCCGTCGTGGAGCAGTAAATTTTTAACTTCCAAAACATGTTAATGAAGAATCAACAATTTTCAATCAGTTTGCTTCATACAAAAAGTAATCATGTTTTTGCCTCTCTTACTCGTTAGATTGACAGATAACAAAGTTGATGATTTAAAGAAGTTAAAGTGGAATGTAAGTAGTCAGTAGATACTAATTTATTTGATAAAAAAGGATAAAAGGAAAAAATGGCAATAGCTAACTTATATAAAATCAACGATAACTTTAAGTCATAAAGGGAATACGAAACGTTAAATGGATCTGAAACTTACTGAAAAGTAGTTGAGCTATTTTCAATTCTGCCCCTTACGGATTTCCAAGCAAAGTTCTGTGGAAAAAAAGAAAAATAATTTGTTATGATTGAAAAAAACGATGTATCACAGTATATATAATGACATTAAGAAATTAATGAAGAAAGAAATTTAATGAAGAAATGAAAAAGAGAGCATGTATTTTGAAAAAAAAAAAAAAAGGATGAATCAATAACTGAATTTACAAAACAGGTTACTCAAAAAGAGACAAAGTCAATTATACTCCTCTTTTATTGCTTTACAAAGTACTGTATTGTTGAATAAAACAGAAAGTGTTTGAGGAGTCCTAAAAAGACGAAATCTACAAAGAAAAAAAAAAGATTTCGCATTAAAAAACAAAATTAAAGATTCAGTTAGAGATGTTTTTTGATGGAACGAAATATTTCGAGGAACTTTTCGAATAAATGTACATCAATTAGTTCGGCAACTTATTTACTATTTACCTTAGCGAAAACAGAAATTACTTAAAGATATTGGCAAAATCTGCAAATATATGGCAACCCTAAAATTTCGAAATTAAAGTTGTTGAATGCCTCCGATTAATACATTTTTTGTTTGAAATTCATGTCACTAAAAATGTGCCAAGTGACGTACCTTTAGCGGAAAAGTACTTATTTCGAAGTAATCTTAATCAAAGGAGCAAAACGTTTTTTTTTTAAATTATTTCTTTCTTTCTTTTTTTGAATTGTTTATCATATTATAGAGATTCTAGCGCAGAAAAGGTGTTTCCGTATGAGCTGGTGTGATTTTTACGCATCGGAAAGCCATAATTTTAATTTTAAAACTTGCAAAAATTCGCCTTCTATCAAATTGCGTTAGTTACCATAAAAGGACAAGCGTTTTCGACTCCTGATTAAAGATCTTTTACTGCTGTTATTTTATTTGTTATTTTCAAATAATTGGTAACCATACCTCATTTTTTTTACAGAACAGTTCCCAAAAACTTGCCACACATTATGAATCTATATATATGACAAAAAAAAAAAAAATAAAATAAAATAATAAATAAAATAAATAAATAAATAAAAATACAAAATGAATGATTAAATAAATAAAAATCGTTAATCATTGCTAGTTTGAAATTTGTAGAATAAATTGATGATACCATAACTTTTTAAAATTTATCACTGAGCTCTTGGAAAATATACGAAGCAAACTAAATTAAATCGTGCGTTATCCAAAACATCAATCTTAATTGACAGTAGGAAAAATTTGATTTGAATCGTTTCTCTCAAATTATCGAATGCTACTAGTCAAGAAACATACTTCGAAGACCTTGAAGCACTAAATAACAATCAAACGACAATCAGACTGACAACTCGACAGACAAACTTGACGAAGAAAGTTCATGGATAACCAATCAAGATGATTCCGAATTCCAATTGAATCTTCCAATCAAAGAGGAACGAATACATTAAAAGCAATCCATCATATTTTAAATTTAACTAAGTGCATAGCTAATCGAAATTGGGCTCCTTCAGTAGATTAGACAATTGCATGAAAAATATTAATGATTAGCAGTTGAAATTTTTGTCTCCTTAGGTCAAATGGAGTATTGACAACTGCTGCTTGCATGTTCTCAACAACTCCCCGATTTGAATCGATTATTTCACTGGAAATAAGGACGCGAAAATTTAATTTAAGCAGTAGTTTTCTTTATTTAAAAGAAACTTGAAAAGAAACTCTGTCAAAGAACATCTGCATAAAAATTATAAATGAAAACGCACTTAAAGAAAGTGATTTTTTAGTAGCTAAACTTTTTTTTCCAAGGAACCTCGTGATGAATTTGCAAATGACGTTAGGAATTTTTTCTGTTTCGCAAGAACAAGAAATAACGCGCCCTGAGGTATTTTAAGAAAAGGAATTTTGTTGTTTTTACCTTCTTGAACAAACGAAAAGGCTAGAACAAGAAATATTTCATTAATGAACTCATAATGATGACGCCTATTATTTTTTCTGGAGTTAAAACAACAAAGCCACAGTTTAAGAAAAAAGGTATTCAAATTTCGTTATTTCTTCAGAAATGTGAACTTCAGTGCCAAAGAAATGGAAATGAATGTATAGACATTTAATTAAAATTAAAAAAAATAATTATCAATTAAAAAAGAATGTTTTATGAAACAAAAATTTTTATTCAAATATGTTCTCTACAAATTAGATTAATTTTCTTTGAGTAAATCATCTTCAATTCTACTTTCATCAACGAGACCTAGTTTTCGAACAAAATGCTTTATTCGATTATGTACGCCCGTACGTTTTATGTTATTTTATTATAGGCTAATCATAATATTGCTCAAGAAGTAGAATGAAAATCGGATGTACAAAAGTTTATGAAAAAGAAAAAAAAAATCCTAAAGAAAAAATTCTGCGCGCATTTTTAAATTAGATTTATATAACAGGGATATGTTGGAGGTGTGTGTGTGCGTGGAGGCATCGCAGTACAATAGCGAAAAATAATTCAAATATTAAATAGAAATATAGCAGCAGCACTTACAACGTCACGTATATAGGAAAGTTGATTAACAATAATATTATCTCTTAACAAAAATACAAAATTTGAGATAATAGTAGTAAACAATTTTGAACATTAAGTTTGATCCCATTATTTTTTTACGAGTATCAGCAAAGAAAGTTTTAATAAAACAGGAAATCTTGAAGACTGAAAAATGAACTGGAAGTAATAAGAGTGAAAATTATTTGGGTAAAGTGAGCTACCAACTGTTTGGTTCAATTAAAGTAATAAAGTCGTAGAAACACTTACATAAATTAGACACTAGATAAATTTTCATTTTTTTTTTAATCAGTTTAAATATAAATTATCCAATTTGTAAGAAAAAATATTGGCATGGGAAACTTTTTGCGTTTATTTATTGTGTGTACTTTGGAGGAAGAGTTTTTATGCAGGCTCAAACCGCAAATCGTTGACCACAGTGTAAACTATAAATTTATAAATTATTTATGTCTGAATGAATATAAATCACAGTTGCTTTGAGATATTTAACTGAAGTACTAGTACAAAGATCATTAACTTTTAAGGAAGAAAGTTTAGAAGTTTTCTTTAGAAGAAGAATTAATGAACAGCTTTATTATTAAAGCAGTTTTTCTGGAGGGTAAATGAAATTTCTCTACAGAAAAACAGAATT
Source organism: Uloborus diversus (assembly GCF_026930045.1). Taxonomy (NCBI): domain Eukaryota; kingdom Metazoa; phylum Arthropoda; class Arachnida; order Araneae; family Uloboridae; genus Uloborus; species Uloborus diversus. Next base: position 37,459,420 of record NC_072734.1, on the reverse strand, counting down.
TTCACGAAAAGCTATATAATAATTTAATAAATTAAGTAGTAAATCTAAATAGTGTATGCGTCTTGCGAAATTTTGCTAGAAGAAAAGCGGAGCAGTTTTGAAAACAAAACCTTCAAAAGTTTGTGAAATTTAATATTTCTTCCTTTTTTCTGTCATTTTTTTTTTTGGAAGAATAAGAATGGATCTATAAGTTCTTTGCTGCAGTCGACTTTTTTTTATTAACCAAGTACAAAATCCAAATGTCATATGAACTGGATATATAACGGGGGAAAACAAGGAGAGAGGTTTTTCAAAACTGCTAAATTAACTGAATTTCTATGTTTGAAAATCTTTTGCAGGATAGCAAGGTGCTTTTAAGAAATGGCATCCATAGGGTCGGCAGCTGTCAGTCCATGGACAGCTATGGATTGTACCCACCTTGTCTTCATTTTGAATGGTTGTCCTTTGATCCTGACAACCATGCAAAAGTATGTGGCAAACTGCACAGTGATCAAATTCAGCTTACTCTGCAGAAAGATTTACTTTACTACAGATGAAGTGGTTTGGGGAGTCTTTACATAAACCGGTTGGACATTTTTTGGCTTTGATACAGATAACTTTAACGGCTTACCAACACATTCAAGAATTCTTACTTTCGCAAGTTTTGCCAGTTATCGCATGGCTTCAAATTCTCAACTTTAAGCAAGATGTTGCTCGGCCATGTATAGCAAGAGTTTCTTAAGATTATCTACGTCGATTGGAAACCATTTACTGGTCGGCTTATTCTACGGACTCATTGCCAATTAAATACTCGTAGTGTCAGTAGGGACATTGGAAAGACCTTTCACAAACATACTAGAGGACATTAAACGGACCTTTCATCAACATACCAGAGGACATTGGATGAACCTTTCACCAACATACCAGAGGACATTGACAGACCTTTCACCAACATACCAGAGGACATTGATAGATCTTTCACCAACATACCAGAGGAGATTAACAACTTGCCTGAATGCAACAAGAGTGGAAAACATTGTTCTAGGACAGAAGATGCAATTTACTTTCGTTCTTACATTTCAGTTCATTTGTCCTCTTGCATAAACTTTAGGTGTATCATAATTAGGAACTGACTTAAAAGTGTTTTTTCCCGCAATAAAGGAGCTTTTTGCCTTAATGTTGAAACTATTAGAATTTATAATTACCGGTGTCAACCTCAGGTTCGTTAAATTTCATTCCAGTCCAACACATTTTTTCTTGGTGCGTTATATTTCTTTCTATGAGTGTATATTACGTGCAAGGGACGTATTTTATGATTTGACAAGGTTAACAGAGAAGCCCGATGGATGAAGCTCCAAAATGATTGGAGTGCTGCATTCAACATTTAAATTCCATTTGTGCGCGTTGTAGATGAAGTGCTTCTATGGCAGCGGTGAAGTGGGTGAACTTGAAGTAAATCCACAATATTCTAGGACTATTCTTCTCCGTTGAGTGAGAATCCTGCCTTGACATTTTCGGTCTATTTGTGAAGCTTTGCCGCTGTTAATCCATTCATCTTTAGTCGTAAAAGAAATTAATTGCAAAGGCTTCATTGCGACTAATGCATAACCGTCTAACGATCAAAAACTTTTTCGCATAGAAAAATTTGCCCTTTTATCTCTAAACACATATTTTACAACACTTTCAAGCAAACGAAATTTGTGCTTTACATTGTATATATCTGACAATTTAAATGCAATGACCTTCACACACATTCTGATATACAATAATTATTATACAACGTGCTGTAAACTTAGTTCATCACAAATACTCTTAACAGATAAGCGATCGGGGATCATGCATGTACATTGTACATTTAATGGTTTTAATAAAATGGTCTAACAGATTGAAACTTGGCCTACGTAGAATTTAGTAAAATGGAATATATCAGTGCTCTCAATTGTTACATTCCAATGCACCACCGAATTCTCGCTCGCGCTGTATTCCCGCCCAACAATTAAATAGTTAAACTTCGGATTGCGACGTAATGACTCGAAGCTAGTAATCCAATCAGGATATTTAATTAGGTTCTGGCTTAGACGAGATACAATAAGGATTTATACGCGAAGGACTGAGTTTAAATGGATTTCATTTGCAATTAGATTATAGATACTGATTTCATAGTGCATTATCTTTGAATTTCCGGAAAGTGTTCAAAATTCACTATATATTATAATAGCAATAGAAGAAGTTGAAAGGGCAGTTCGGGTGGACTCAAAAATTCAGGGCGCAATGTGAGAAATATTGTCCCGACTGATCAATTTAAAGTCAAAATTTTGATTTTCGCTTTGTTTCACTCTTTATTTTGATGTTAATTATGAAACTGGTATCTATTTTACACAGTGGCGCACACAGGAACTTTTCAAAGGGGGGGGGGGGGGGGGGGGGGTTCAGGATCGAAGGTCCACCGTTCTCATATCATACTCCAACACGTATCCACACATATTCTTTTTATTTATGGATTGTTGGAAATAAAAATACATATATAAACATTAAAAATTACTTTGCATTAGTTAATAAAATAAACTTATTATTAACAAACACTTAAAACACCAGAAAGCAAAAAAAATAAATGTATTTATTTTTCTCATAATTAAAAATCATCACTATAAAACAATTTTATTTTTTCATTTATTAAATCTGAAATTATTGTTACCTTTGCTTGGAGGTTTTTTTTTTTACGTACTACATACATACAATTATAGTCAATCAAAAAACTGAAGTGCTATGGGAGGGGTCCGGACCATAGATCTTTAAAAGGGATAGATAGGCCTTTCTCCTACAGCGCAGCGTATTTCGCCCGGAGAAAGTGGGGTCATCATGATTCTTCCGAGAATCACGTGATCAAGGGACATCGTGTCTCCCTCTTCTCGGGCAGCAGTGATATAACAATGCGAAGCGTCGTTAAAAGTCTAGGATTGTCTGAAGATTTTCATTATACTTATGTGAGAAATCTCTATATGTGTGAATCTGAGATTTTCTAGCGAAAGAGGGTTTGATGAATTTTATTAAAAAATAAAGACATAGTGAGTAACAGAAATCTTTCTTTCTGCTAAAGGCAAAAAAAGTCCCCATGCAGAGTCAAAATTAAGAATATATTAAGCAATTTACTATAGATACCGAGCATTATATTGAATCACTAAAAACAAGCGATGGAAAATTAGTTATAGTGTGTCCGCGAAAAACTGGATTTTTAGCTTTCCTAATTTCTATGAAAAGTGTGCTGGGAACATATGAAAAGTATGTAGGTGCCCGAATTCCAGTTCTAAACTGCGTAATGACTTATAAGCTTACTTAGGATCACCTTGAAACTTTTTTCAATGCGATCAGGATGTGAGGGGGGATTCAACAATAATCGTCGGATAATTTCGAAGTGCGAAAAAAAGATTATTCATTCATACGGAAATTAAAGAGTCCAGTTCTTCAAATTGCGCTGATTTTGACAACCTTCAAATGCAACGATTAAATAGGAAGCGTAACAAAAATGCTTTGAAAGAAAACCTTTTCTTCCGATTCCTTTGACGACGATTTGGAAAATTCAGAAATCATCTCAATTAACATGACGCAGTATATTAATGATGTTTCTGACTACGCTGGATTTTTTGTCCGACAAGTGCACTCTGTTGTGAACTGCGACGACTGCAACGCAGTCTTAACTACAACAAATCAAAAAATAGACCTAATAAAATTTAAGAATTTTGGGACACATTCATGTATGATAACTTATTGCAAGATTGCAGCCATTGAAATATGTACATTTATGAAGAACACCTGAGCGAGAATGTGAAAACGTTTTGGGAGTAAAACACAAAAATATAATGTTACTTATGAGACCACAAGAGTTATGCGAAAAATTTTGAATTCCGTTTTTCTAAGTTTAAATAAGCATATGTTGGAAACAGAAGCAGCAGATTTTCTCGTTAAAAAGTTTATAAAATTAATCGTTACTAAATATTTAAGCGTTAGAATGTATCGCGCAGTCAATTCAAACAATGAAAATAATTCACAAAGACCAATAAGTAGAAAAGTAACAAAATTAATATTGTTAAGGGACAATAATCACTAGTTTTCTTCACCCTCGAGTTTAAATTGTCAAAATTATCAGAGTCAGTGGGACGAACAAAAAGAAGAAAAGAAAAATTGGGGAGGGTGCGGAAGTCAAATGACCATTCATGTAGTTTATAATTGCAAATAATTTATTTTCTGAGTACTTAAAAAAAAAAAACACTGAAGTTGCTTAAAAATTAGGAACAAACCAAATATATTGGTTTGGCTAATACAGTGTTGGTGTGAAACGCATGCGAATATTAGAATATTATTTAATTGAGTTGATATTCGATACTATTTACATTTGTATTTCTAATTCGTTTATGGTTTTAGATCGGGTTTTATGTTAAAATGTTGTACTGGCTTCAAAAGTTGTGGGAAAAAGCACGCATTGAAACTATTTATCTGTATTTGAAAAATTTGATTGAAATAAAAAAAAATTTATAAGGTCAATTTTTGTTTAAGATTTTCGAAGACGTCTTTTTCTACTCAGTATTTAAAGCACTTGAAAAAAGTTCAAATAGCTTGTGCGCCTGCTTCAAAAGTTATGATGGGAAAATATCTAATGGACCATTCCATGAAAAAGCTGTCATTTTCTCCCGCATTTTATTAAAAAGTAATAACTTAAAAAGGTAACAAAGAACATTTCTTGCAAAAGTACAACAAATACATTTGCGATTTCTTAATGAAAAAAAAGTGACCTTTTTTAATTAATACTTTTAGTGAAAATATGAGATGTTACGTGAGGGACAGAGTATTCCGTTTTTCTATAATAATGGGTAAAATGCTTTAATTTAACCCATGCTTAAAGGGGGGGGGGGTTAACCCATGCTTAAAGCATTTAACCCATGGGTTAAATGCTTTAATTTCCCTTAATTGTGCAAATGATCGTGGCGCAAAGTGATTCTCTTCGATAAGGGAAACAGTTTCTTGTGAGGGGAGTCCCTTGATCACGTGATGTCCAACGGGGGATGTTGACGCGCGCTCTGAGGAGAAAAGTGGGGAGAAGGCACATCTATTCTAGTTTAAGATCCATGGTCCGGACCCCTTGGATCCTCCTCCTGTGTGCGCCACTGATTTTGCTTGAGGGATTTCGCCTCTTAACGTTTATAGTTTGAAGATTTGCATAAAGTTTTGGCAATATTTCACAATGAAATTAAGAGCAACAAACAAGGAATTTAGACAACATAACATCATGTTTCAATCTATTACTTCAAACAATGTAACAGCTTATAGGAATTTTTTTCAACTTGGAAGCCGTTTGAAACTGATGTACAAGTCTTCCTTTTATCGTTTGGTACTTTGCCAAAACTTCAATATTCTCTAATATTTCCTGCTAATAATTGAGCAAGAAAACTGAAAGTTGTATAAAAATATTGTAAGAGGAATATCAATCCGCTTTATTGCTGGCGAAATATTTTCATAATGGGTGTGGTGCCACTAAAAATACACATTCAGTTTTTACTGTTCTAGAAATCCAACAAATTTCGGTTATTGCTTCTTTAGCTTTTTTTTTTCTTCTTTTTTTGAGGGCATTTCATCTCTATAATGAAATTTAAAGATAAAAATTGACTAGGGTTTATACACCATTTGATGATGCAAAGCTATATAATGCAGATACATCATTTGATAATGTACGATTTTGATCAATTGTTGAAGAAACTGATACAAAGCTACCAGAAAATAGTCTTCAGAGACTTTTTATTTATGTTTTGAAAACGTTAAAAAATTGGAAAAGAAAGGAAGGCTATTTCTATACTATACGGAGTCAGAGGGGATTCCGAATTTTAAAATATTTCAACTCAGTTTCAGAAATTTAACCTACAGAGACCGACTTTATTTCCGGAATTCATTTCTCAATTTTTAACATATTTCACTTAAACATTTCAAAAAACGAACTTTTATATTGTTTTGCTTAGATTATATTCCTTTTAATATCACATGCTACATAAACACCATTTCTTTGAATAGTGTATATTATTGACGAATGAGATTTTAAGGTTCAAAAGGGAATTTGAAGTTAAAAGCTATTTGTCAGTAACCATAATGTCTGAAGCTTAAAAGTCTGCCAATTATTTTCTAATTGGGTTCATTTAACACTTTGAGGGGCGGTGGTTGCGCAGTGAAAACATCAATTTAAAAATTTTTTTTCCTTTATTTTTCCGAATTTTGTGAAGCAAAATCCCTTGAGTCCATTTCATTTAGCTTTAATGAACAACATTGGATCGTAGTACAACAAGGGTATGTTTTTCCGTTAGCCCGTTAGTTCAAATCATCAAATTCTCAAATTTTTTGTTAAACCCCAAAATAGGATTTTTTTCTGATTTGAAAATTTTAGTTAGCGCAAAAACAATCAGCCATTTTTCTTCATTTTCTTTGAGGTTCTCAATCATATTGTTGTAAAAGATTCAAATGTATTTTTGCATCCATGAACATGTTGATTTCCTTCCCTAGGTGGGCGTGGTGAACAAATGGAGACATTACCCCTTACAAAAGAAATTTTTAAAGCATTTTTTTTTACTGAAAATCTGTGTCTAAATGATCAAGTAAAAGAGTCATAGTGTTTTTCTAAAATTATGAATCAAAAATTTTAATGATTCGCCCCTCAAAAGGGCGTTAAATTTTCTGAAGTGGCGAACCAACAATGGATCGCGAGAAAAAGTTATGAAAAGATTGTACTAAATATTTCGAATAAGCAGGAGTGCCCACAAGGGGGATTATGGCGCAAGTTCCGCCTTCAAAAATTTTGGGGGGATTTTTAAATTTTTTTTTTACTTTATTTGTTTAAACTTATTTATTGATTTATTTTTAATTCAAATTATTTATTTTATTTTATTTACTTATTTAGTTTGTGTATGTGTGTGTATGTGTGTGTCATTTGCGTAGCACAGAACTTTTCAAATAAAATAATAATAATTAAAAATAAATAAATAAAAATATTTAAAAAAATAAATTAAATAAAAAATGATTTAAAAAAATTAATAAAATAAAAAATAGAGAAATAAAAAGGGGAAAGAGGTTTGAGAAAAATTTGGGAGGGGGGATTTGCGCCATTGAACGTGGGGGGGGGGGGGATGGGCATCCCTGCGAATAAACATCAAACTGGTTATGTCATATTTTAAAAATTTATAAATACAGTTTTATGTTAATTGTTCCTTCATAGTAATACTAAGTATTTCATTTCAAAGCATTGTATGAGCTTAAAAAAGAATGAAACTGAGATCACTGAAAATCTCTCTTCAGGTACTCATGGATGAGCCTTGTTAAGTCTTTTTTTAAAAACGCTTTCCGTTTTTTTTTTTTTTCCGAACCAACAAAAAGTTGCAAAGTTCACTACTCAGTAATTCAACCCACAATTCATTTGGAGAACAAGAGGAAGAAGAAATGAATAAAAAAGAAACAGCTTAAAATAAGGAAATGCATTTTTTTGCTGCTATCCTTAACGATTCTGGAAAGATTGAAAAAAGTTCCTGATGAAAGATCAGCTGCATTTGCTTATTTGTGCATCGCCAATAGCAAATTGATGAGCGCATTTTGGTAATGCGTTCCCCTTGCTGCAGCTGATGAGTCTTAAATTGGACGCATCTCTTCAACAGGTGATAGATCAGCAATGCAATTTGTGTACACGATTTTTTCTGGGTAACTAGCCAGATTATAAATAAGTTAAGCTGATAAAAAGTCATAATATCTCATAACTCTGTAATGGTAGATTAAGCTTGATTAGGGATGGAGTAAAAATACAAAATTGAACGAAGTTATGTCAGTTGTAAAAACGAGACTTAGGGTGTTGTTATAACCTTTACGCTCATCTATTTAATCAGGAAGTTTATAATAGACAGGGCAAAATATATTGATGTTTCTGTAACTTTTTTTTTGTTGTATTACACGTAAAATAAATTTTTGGGAAAAATCCCTTGATTGAAATAAAATTAAAATTCAAAATATATTAACACTATACATTTAAGATTGTTTAGTGTTAAAAATACATTGCCTTTCTAATAGCAATTAAAAAGTTCGAATAAATTTTTTATTAAATAGTGCACGAACACTAGGTAAATTACATTATTCGCTAATGTGCCAATCAAACGCTATTCAAACAAAATAACATTTTAAGGCACGTGCTTTAAAGTTTACGCCTAAATTTTGTTTATTTCCCTTAAAAGTAATGCTAATAATTTTAAAAAAATACCGTTGCACTGAGCTGCTTGTTTTAAAATGCAGAAAAAATAAAATAAATAATAAAAACACAAGTTTCTGAACTACTACTATTTTGATCTTAATACCTTTTTTTTATTCATTGCTGCTGTCTGTAAAATACAACGGCAGGCAAACAACTACTAAGACAGGCAACAAAATTATCAACATCGGTTGTTCAACTCAAACAATCATTTTTACTAATCTTTACTAAAGATAGTTTTTAATGCAACCAGCACATTGTGGTATAAAAATAAAACTTGTAATAAGGGCGTGAAACCACAAGTTTTCCAACGCCAGTATTTCTATCTTTAAACGCTTAAACCTAACTCTGCCTTTAGAAACAAAATTACAGTGCTTCACAAACTTGATGCAAATGTTATTTCACCAGAAAAAATGTCATGGCTCATAAAGAAGTAAAATTCCTCCGAACAGATCTCAAATCCCTTATTAAGTTTCAAATTATGTTTCAGAGAGTAAATTTCCCACCATAACTTTCTCATACAATGAATCAACTTCTTAAAGTATTTCTTCTTCCACTAGTTTTTAATGAAAATTCCAGCTAAGATCCCAGAAAAATGCAATTTGAAATGTCTCCACGCATTCCAGGTAGTTTAAGAGTGTTCTCCCCTAGCCTTGGTCCAACTTTTGAAAGCAAACGGAATCTGAAGAGACTCCCAAAACCAACTCTAAAAGTGCTAAAACAAACATCTTTTATGCATAAGCTCCGAGCTTGGAAAGTCTCCAATTTCGATTCCAGCAGAAAACTTTTCGAAATGCTGGCGTAAATTAAGCCTTAATAAATAGGCGTCTTCAGAATTGTTTGCCGAGAAGCGCCCCCTCCCCTGCTGGCTTGGTTTAAAAATCTCAGCGCGTGCTCTGTTGGAATTTATAATCAGTTTCGTTTTGGCTTACTTGTTCGTTGATGATTTTGTTGGTTTCTTGAGACTGTGGTATTTTATTTGCTGTAGGTAATTGTTTTAAAGTTGGAAATGAACTACATTCCATGTGCTTTCATTTATTAAAGGTGAGAGGATTTGTTTCTAGAAATGTCGACAAAAGTTGGAAGTTTTCAAACTTTTATTTTGTGTTAGCTAGAGATTCGTTAGCGTAGTAAAATTTGACCTTTACCTCACAATTTTTAAACTGTTATGCATACATATACAGGCTTGCGGAAGGTGCACAGACGTATTCCTTGTATCTTATTTTTGAAGAAATAAAGAATGGTCATCAGTAATATATTTCGTTTTCGTTGTTTTATAGGTCAATATATTTATCGGCGTATAGCAGGTATCCCATTTTTTTGCGATTGATTTATCAATAGAACTTGGGGTTCGTTTCAGATCATACAGCTTACTGGACAATAATCTATTGAACGAATGAATCATTTCTTTACGAATAATGAAGTTGAATGTCTGGATCTCTGTCTGGACGTACCTTTCGGCTGATTTTTATGAAATTCAGATCAAAATTAGACTGTAGCATGGGGGCGTGCACCTCGAAGCGATTTTTCAAGAACTCGATTTTGTTTCTTTTCTATTCCAGTTTTAAGAACATTTAACCGAACAAACATGGACAAACAAATTACCATAACGTGGGTGAGCAAATTATCATAACGTGGACGAGCAAATTAGCGTAACATGGGCGAGCAAAGCAAATTGGAGAGAAATTCCTCATCCATTATTTGTAAATATGCAGGCGAACCAAATGATCTTCCAATTTTCTACTACAGGCAAAGCCGTGCGGGTATCGCTAGCACTAAATAAAGCGCTTAGAGTCTGCAGTTTCTTATAATAAATCTTCTATCGTCTTCTAGTTAGTTAGTAGTCTAAGGTTTCGTAGTGATAGATGTAACATTTTCCCTTTAGCTCTAAAGTACCAAAGTGAGTCCTATCATGGCTTCTAGTAATAAGCGCAATATTTTGTATTAGTTAACTAGTGCTTAACTAAGGCATTCCCTAGTTTCTTATAAAGTCTCTAACCGTTTCCCAGCAAGGCTTTTTGCGCCTTTTTGTCAATCTTCTAACTTATGGCGTCTTAAAAGGAAAATCTGTTACGTTTTTTAGTATGGCGTAATATTATTTCCAGTTATTCCTCTAATTGTTTCTTACATTATGTAGTAAGTTCTTCATTGCCTTCTAGAAACCGTCCAGAGATGGTGAATTCCCTGCTGTCTTTGGCAGTTTCTAGTAGGGTCTTTAGCATCGTTTTGTAAGATGCCAAAAACCTTACATCTGTGGTAGGAAGATTTATTAACATTTTCAAGTAAGTCGCTGTAGTGCTTCTAAGACGTCATCTGTCTTCTTATATTTTCTGGTAAGTTCTCAATTATTACTTCCTTTTACAAAAAAGGAAGTATTGTATTCGCGAAAACATTTTCACTCAAAAATCGACCTTAATTTCCATTTTACTCACCCCCGAATGAATATTGAGTTTTTTTTTCGACTCGACACACGTGGATAAGTGCCTAAGAACGTATAGATACGCGAAATATCCATAATGATGATTCCCGAGTTAATTACAACGAATTTTCTCGTGACGTCTGTATGTACGTATGTGCGGATGTGCGTATGTATGTAGCATAACTCAAGAACGGTAAGTCCTAGAAAGTTGAAATTTGGTACGTAGACTCCTAGTGGGGTCTAGTTGTGCACCTCTCATTTTGGTTGCATTCGGGTGTTTCTAAAGGGGTCTTTTGCTCCTTTTTGGGGGGAAATCATTGTTAATTTCGATGTAAACTGAAGTGGTGTTATAATTTGGCGGACACTTGGAGATGTATCGCCAATCTTTTGGTCACCCAGTTTTGTCGCCAACTTGGCGACATATTTGGCGATTTTTTTTTAAAAATCTGTTTCAATCTGGCCACTGTGGGTGATATTTACACTGTAAAAAAAATTCGGAAACGTTTCTGAGTATATCGTGCAGCTGCGGTTCATGAAATTTTCAAAAACGTTTCTGAGTATTTCGGAATTCTCTTTCTGTAATGTCCGGAAACGTGTCTGAGTATTTCG